>NC_066581.1:19525822-19717965 GCF_024323335.1 Lathyrus oleraceus
CCAAAAAGCTTCGGATTCCCTTCACATTCACCGGAGGAGGTAACTTTTCAATCACTTCAACCTTAGCACGATCAACTTCAAGCCCTCTTGAAGAGACTTTATGGCCAAGCACTATCCCCTCGGTCACCATGAAGTGGCACTTCTCCCAATTAAGCACAAGATTGGTCTTCACACATCTTTCAAGCACCGTTTTCAAGTTTGCCAAGCATAAACTAAAGGAACCACCAAATACCGAGAAGTCATCCATGAAGACTTCCATTGTTTTCTCAATAAGGTCGGCAAAAATGGCTTGCACATATCTTTGGAAAGTCGTCGATGCATTGCACAACCCAAAGGGCATTTTTCGGTATGCGAAAACTCCAAACGGACATGTGAAAGCCGTCTTTTCATGATCGGTCGGGTCAACCGCAATTTGGTTATACCCGAAATAACCACCAAGAAACAATAGTATTGTTGCCCCGAGAGTCTTTCGAGCATTTGATCCATGAACGGGAGTGGAAAATGATCTTTTCGAGTTGCGGTATTCAACCGCCTATAATCAATACACATTCGCCACCCCGTCGCAACTTTAGTATGGATCAACTCATCCTTGTCATTTCGGATCACGGTAATTCCACCTTTCTTCGGAACCACATGCACAGGACTAACCCATGGACTATCCGAAATCGGGTAAATCATTCCCGCATCCAACAACTTGACAACTTCCTTTCTAACAACCTCCTTCATAGTAGGATTTAAGCAGCGTTGTGGTTGAGCTACCGACTTAAAATCCTCTTCCATTAAGATCTTGTGCATGCAATAGGAAGGACTAATTCCTTTTAGATCGGAAAGAGTCCAACCCATGGCTTCTTGATTTTTTTTCAGCACATTGATCAAACGGGCTTCTTCATCATTTGACAAAAGGTTGCTTATGATGACCGACTTTGCTTTGGTCTCATCTAGGAATACATACTTCAAAGTAGAAGGTTACATTTTCAATTCAATAGGCGCTTTTTCGTCATTAACCTCCTTCTTCAAGTCTTCTTCCTCCACTTCCCACGGTTGTAGTTCGTTTAAACCATCAAGTTCCCTTAAGCATTCATCAAGAGCTTGCTCTTCTTCAACTGTGAAAACTTCAAATGAGTTATCAAGAGCTAACTCCATAGGAGATATCTCATGAATATGCTTAGAAACCTCCAAAATTGCCTCTTTGATCACATCGATGCGAAAGCTATCACTTCTATCTTTTGAATGCTTTATTGCTTCAAATAGATCGAAAGTAACTTCTTCGTTTTGGACTCTCACCTTCATCAAACCGTCGTCAACGTCTCATCATGCGCGCGGTTTTCATGAACGGTCGGCCCAGAATGAGCGGAGCATCATCATCCTCTTCCATATCAATAACAATAAAATCGATCGGGAAAAAGAATTTATCAACTTTAACCAAAACATCTTGGGCTACGCCATGAGGATGGGTAGTCGACTTATCGACCAATTGCAACGTCATCCGGATGGACTTAATTTCAATGTTGCCAAGCCTCTTTACAATAGACAATGGTATAAGATTAATGCTTGACCCCAAATCAATTAGTCCTTTTCCGACATAGATATCACCAATTTTAACCGGCAAAGTAACTCGTCCCGGATCAACCTCTTTTTTCGGAAGCGTCCTTTGAATAATTGCACTACAGCTCGCATCTAGGACAATGGTCTCCGGTTCCGTATACCTCCGCTTTTTTGTAAGTATGTCCTTCATGAATTTGGCATACTTGGGCATTTGCTCCAAGGCTTCGGCAAACGGAATGTTGATTTGCAATTGTTTAAAAATATCCATGAACCGGGCGTAATGCCGTTCATTCTCCCTTTTAGATGGAGCATGTGGATAAGGAAGGTTTTGGATTGGAGTAGCGCTTACTACCTCCTTTCCTTTAGCAACTCTAGAACTTCTTGCTCTTTTCTTTTTCACTTCCTCCACCATTACTTCATCACTCTTATTTTTCTCAATTTCCACACTTTCTTTCTTTTCAACTTCACCATTCTTTTTGTTCTTTTCACTTTCTTCCTCACTCCACTCCCCAACTTCACCATCAATATTATCCTCCAATATTTCCTCCTCATTTTTCCTCTTTTCCTCTCTTTGTTCACTCTCATCTCTTTTTTTATTCTCACTAATCAACTCCCTCCCACTTCTCATCATGATCGCTTTACAATGCTCCTTAGGATTTGTTTGCGTGTTCGCCGAAAAAGAAGGACCGGGTTGTTGTTCCGCTAGTTGCTTAGCAAGTTGTCCAACTTGAGTCTCGAGATTTTTGATTGCCGCATCGTTGCTCTTTTGATTAGCCATTGACATTTGCATAAATTGTGTCAATGTCTCATCTAACTTTGAAGTTACGACCGGCGGTTGTTGAGGTTGATAAGGATTTTGGGGAGGGTTTTGACGGCTAGAAGAACCACCCCCATAACCTTGGTTATGGTAATAATTATTCCTAGGTTGGAACCCTTGATTCCCTTGGAAGTGTTGTTGTTGATTTTGAGGATGTGGTTGATAAGGTTGGTTGTTGTTGTTGTCTCGGTTGGTAGTCTCGTTGGTTTGCCATGTAGTTTACTTCTTCGAACCCGGGAGGTGGACAAAATCCGGTGTCATGCTCACCTTTGCAAAGCTCACAACAAGCTATTTGTTTAGCTTTTGAAGGTTCTCTCAACTCTTTTATTTGCTGCGTTAAGAGTTCCACTTGTTGTGAAATGAGTTTGTTTTGGGCAAGAATGGCATCGTTCGTCCCAAGTTCAAGCACTCCCGGCTTCTTTAAAGAGTTGCCTCTACTTTGACTTTGAAGATCATTTAGAGCCATTCGATTTATGATATTTGTAGCTTCTTCGGCGCTTTTAGACAATAAAGAATCACCCGAGGTAACATCCAACAAAGTCTTGCAATTTGGTTGAAGTCCATTTTTGAAAATATGGATTTGATTCAATTCATCAAATCCATGCCCTTTACACTTCTGAAGCATGGATTTGAATCTTTCCCACGCCTCATTTAATGATTCGTTGGTTCCTTGTGAAAACACTAAGATGGCCATCTTGGATTCCATGAACCGGTTGTGGGAGAAAAATCTTTCGATGAACTTCTCTTCCAACACGTTCCAATCTGTCATGACGGCTGGTGTTTGATCTAAGTACCAATCTTTTGCTTTGCCGAGCAAAGCGTGGGGAAATAATCTTTTGAACAACGGTAGCTCTTGAGCTTGATCAACTCCGGCCGCCAATGCTATCTCGTAAAATTTGGTGAGAAAAGCAAAGGGATCTTCATGATCCATTCCGGTGAATGGACTCCCATATAGTAAATTAAGAGTTCCCGTTTTCATCTCGGCTTGCCTTCCCGTGTGGTTGGCAAACTGAGCAGTATTCCTTGGACTGTTTACACATGGAGTGGAAATGGGCGGTGGTGGTGGTTCCATGATAGGTATGAACGGTGGTGGATGTGTGGTAGAAGAACTTCCTCCTTGTTCTTGTCGTTGTCTAGCTTGTTGCCTCCTTCGTCTCGTTCTGCTATTCAGCCTCCTTGCGGTTCTTTCGATCTCGGGATCAAAAAGAAGTTCGTCCACAGGAATCTGCTGAAGGTGAGAAAAACAAGAAAGGGGGGGTTTGAATTGTTTGAAAAATAAGCGCTTTTGCAAAAAGAAATCACACAAAGATTTTATACTGGTTCGCTTATAACACAAAGCTACTCCAGTCCACCCGGCCAAGGTGATTTCGCCTTCAACAAGGACTTAATCCACTAATCTTGAAAGATTACAAACAACCCCTAAGAGAGAAGAAAATCTCTTAGTCCTCTCAAGTCTACAGACTGCAAAGAGTCACTTGAGGAAATCAAATAAAAATTAGATACAAGATGTGTAATCTAGAGTGCTTCTAAGAAAGCAAATATTACAAACTTAAGAACAAATTTTTCACTTGATAAGCAAAAGCTTAGTGAAAATCTTTGAAGAACAAAGATGTTTTTCTTGAGCGTGATATAATTTCAGTATAGTTTTGGCTAGTTGATTTCTTGTTTACTGAATGAGATTTCTTCTCTATTTATAGGAGTTGAAGTAGAGTTGAAGTAGCGTTGAATCTGTTGGATATTGAGATGTAGTTACGCCATTCCATTAATAGCTTCTGCAGTAGACTTTTTCTCTTAGAAGTGACTACTTACCACAATTAGTATCTTCTCTCTTGGAAGTGGAGATTAACGTCTCTTTCTAATTGAGGAAATCCATTTGCAGAACTTTAACTTGGCTTAAACGTTACTTCATCATGATTAACAATTCTGATTAGAGTCTTCGTGTATCTGGAGAATCTTGCTTCTGATGTTATTTCTTGAAAGTTCAGATGGCGCTGATAACTTCCAGAGTTTACAGAGGGCATTAGTTCAGAGTCAGAGCTTCTAGACTTTACTTCATGTTCAAATGCTTCTGATACTTTGTAGTTTTGTCCAGAGTCAGAGCTTCTTGAATGAGATTCCTCTTTAGATGCTTCTGATACTTGAGATTTTGCATCTGATCTTGTTTTGCATCTGATGACATCATCAGATTTATTTCTTCTTTCTATAGAACCCTGCACACTTAGAAACTTTTCGTTAGGGTGCCATTTTTGGTTTCATCCTTTGTTATCATCAAAATCATGGAATCTGTTGTAGAACAATTTTTGTTCTTACAATCTCCCCCTTTTTGATGATGACAAAACAAATAAAATTATCAGAAGAAACATGAAAAATATTAGATCAGATAGACAAAAGCTCCCCCTGAGTTAGTACTAGGGAGTTCAGAAGTTCTTACCAGAGCTTTCCAAGCAATGAGATTTCTGAAAACTTTCTGCAATTTCTTAATTTTAATGTTAGAGTTATTTAATCAGAGCTATTATTTAATCAGAGCTATTTATATCAGAACTATTTATATCAGAACTATTTCTATAATTGTTGCAGAATGCTTAAGGTTTTAGACATAATTTTCATCAGAGCTATTTAATAATTTCTCCCCCTTTTTGGCATAATCAAAAAGGCATAAAAATAAAAAGAATAATAAAGAGAAAAACACTTCATTAAAAGGCACAAAGACAAAAAAAAAACAGTCAAAAACATCAGATTCAAGGACGAATATCAGAGCTAAAAAGAAGACAGAAGCAAAAACACTAGGCAAGCAAACAAAATAAATCCTAAGTGCCTAAGGGTTCGGAGGTTGAGGAAGTCTCTGAAGCAACATGGCAAACATGTTCTGGATGTTTTCATTCAGAGCATCTTGCTTGTCCATCCTGGCACGAAGCTCATTCTGATCTTTCTTGATCTCTTGCTGATCTTGCTTTATCTCTTTCAGAGTGTTAAGAATCAGAGGGATCGCAGAGGAAGACTCCCCCTGAATCAGAGCCTGCTGAGCTTCAGCATCAGCAGCAGCTTGGGCTTCTGCATCTGCCTTAGCCTTGGCTTCAGCTTCCTTAATCCTTAGAAGTTCTGCTTCCTTTGCCAGTCGTTCTTCTTCCAACCTCTTTGCTTCTTCTTCAGCTTCCCTAGCCAGTCTTTCCTCCTCTAATCTTCTGGCCTCAGCTTCTCTGGCCAATCTCTCTTGGAGCCGTTCCTCAGCATCTCTGATGTAGCCATTTCTGACTTGTTCAGAGATACCCTTCAGCCTATAAGACTCAGAGGTCATCCAACTAATGACTCTGTTCCAGTGTGTCCTAACAGATTTAGGATCATCACTAACTTCAGAGTTTTTAGCCAGAGACTTGATCTTCTGGACTGAAGCTTCTGCAACCTGTAAAATGGCCTCCTCAAGGGTAGGTATGGTAAGTTCAGGTTCAGGTTCAGGTGAATGAGGTGGAGAGTTTTGAGGGCTGAGATTTAGAGGTTGAGGTTCAGTTTGTTGAGGTTCAGATTCTGCTTGAAGTTCAGAATCTGCGTCTGGTTGAAGACTAGGGGATGAAGCATATAGTGGATTTAGGTCTAAAGGGTCAGAGTCTGGTCCAGGTACAGCGGGAATAAATGGTGGAGTGATATTAGAGGTGAAGGGATCAGATGGTTGAGTTTCAGAGGGTAAGGTTGTTGTTTGTTGTGGTGGAAGTGAAGTTTGGAGGGGTGAGGTTACTTCAGATTGTGTTGAGGGTTGTGGAGCGAAATTTTTAGCATAAATTTCAGCTATTGTTGGGGAGTTTGGGTCAGAGTGTTCTTGGTCAGAGGACTCTTGTTCAGAAAACTCTTGGTCAGAAGAAGGGGAAAGGTAAGGAGGTGATTCATATTCAGAGGATGAGGAAGAAGAAGTTTGTTTGTGAGTTTGTATAGGTTGAGAGGGAGGAATGAAGGTTCTAGCAATGTTTAGAACTGGTGTTGGTTGGGAGGTTCTGGTGATTGAGGGTGGTATTTCAGCGGTGGTATATATTGGTTGAGAAGAGGGAGGGTTAGAGGAAGCCATTATAGATGCAGAGGAGACAGGAGGAATAGACTTACCAGAAGAGACATTCAGAGGTGCTGAAGTTTTGCTGCCAGAAGTTTCTCCAAGTCTGGCTTTCTTTGCTCTCCTTGCCTCAGCAGCTATCTGTCTCTCAGAGACACCTCTCTTGTATCTGACAAGATCTTCTACAGAGTCCAGACAGTCTTCAAGGCGGAAATCAGAAACATCAACACCTTCTTCCAGCATACGATGAAGATAGAGGGCAACAGCGTCTCTGGGCTCATCCTTGAAGAACCTGGCAAGGCCATGAGGCATCTTCCTCTGATCCTTCAGAGCTTCCCAGGTCACATCCATAGTGGGCTTGACTCTGATGTCTTTGATGATTCCCATACTCCTCAGGTTTTTGGCATTCAGAGGCTTTCCCACATCAATTGCCAGATCATCCATACATCTGGTCTTCTCCAGAGCATCTACCAGCCCATGCTCAATGAAGATGTCAGAGAGCAATCTACCCAGAGGAATGTAGGATCTGGGCTTCATGTTATTCCTGGTTTCTCTGACTGAATCCCTCAGATATCTGAAGAGGAGAACAGGGAGGTTGATCTGGATACCCTTCTGAATACAGTAAAGGATGCATTTCTGATCAGCATTTATGTAATCTGAAGAGTTGGAGGTTGGACGATGATGGATTGTTCCCAGAATAATCTTCAGCCAAACTCGGAGGTTCTGATGAAGCTCCTTGTTCTTAGAGGGGTTTCCTTCAACATTAGGTTTAAAGATTGTAGGGTTGATGACTTCAGTGATGCGTTTTGACCTTGGAGGAATATTGTAAATCCTTTTACCTCCACTACTTTCCATATTCAACAGAGAGGCAATGGATCCTTCTGTGATCACTATCTTCACTCCCAGAACAAAAGAAACAATGAACTGGTCATCAGCATCTGCACATCTCCAGAACTCCTTCACCAGAAGAGGGTAGATTGGACCATAAAGCCTGTCGAAGTAGTTTTCCCAACCTTGCTTGCGAAGATCTTCAGTAAGATCAACACCGTTTCTTCTCAAGTTCTCAAAGTCTACCAGCGATTCACACAGTACATCCAAACCTTAAAAGGGAGTTGAAAGATGAATGTGTTGTTCACGGTCAAGAATGTGAGGTTCTTTATAAACTGGGGTTGTGGTGACGCTTATAACCGTGGGTGTTTGAGTGTTTGAGGTTTGGGGATTAGAACTGGCTTCCATTTGTTGGGAGAAGTTAAAAACTTCTTGCTCTTGAGGATTCATGAAGAAAATTGATGAAGAAGATGAAGAACTGAAGGAGTTGCAGAGAAAACTTCGAGAGAGGGTTTAGGGTTTAAGAGTGAGTGAAAGTGATAAGTGTGTGAAATGTGAGAAAAGTGTTTATATACCTAAGTAAAAACGCATGCAAAACGACACACATACCAGCGTTAGCACAAAAACCAAAATAGCACGTTTGGGGGAAAAATGATTACAGCTCATTAATGAAAGTCTAATCCCAACAGTAAGCACACTGCTCGAGGAGATTTCAAGCGTTCTGACCTTTGATTTCTTTTGACAGCTGTCTAGAAGTTCTAGGGTTAGACGCATGTTCCCCACGTGTTGATGTATCTGATCTTCAGGAATACCAAAGGATTTCTGAAGATTTCTAACTCAGATATCTTCTTAACTTGGTAGAAGTATCAGAGTCAGAGGCAGAAGTGTATTTGTTTTTATCAGAGTCTCATTTTTCATGTTCAGAGCCAAATTTTACTCAGGGCAATTTTTAATGTTCAGATTTTCTAAGATAAAAAGAAATCTATCTTCAGCTAGAGGCTTAGTAAAGATATATGCCCATTGATGTTCTGTATCAATGAACTTCAGCGTTACTATTCCTTTCTGAACATAGTCTCTAATAAAATGATGTTTAATTTCTATGTGTTTGGCTCTGGAATGTAGAATGGGATTCTTACTTAAACAAATAGCAGCAGTATTATCACAAAAGATAGGAATGTTACTCTCAAATATCTGAAGATCTTCTAGCTGATGCTTCATCCAGAGCATCTGAGTTGTGCACAGTGATGCTGAGATGTATTCTGCTTCTGCAGTTGATAGAGCGATAGTTGACTGTCTTTTGCTAGCCCAGGAGATCAAATTGTTTCCCAGAAGCTGGCAATTTCCAGATGTGCTTTTACGTTCTATTCTATCTCCTGCATAATCTGCATCACAATAACCAGAAAGCCTATACTCTGATGTTTTCTCATACATCAGGCCCAGGTTAGGAGTTCCTTTCAGATACTTAAGAATTCTCTTAACAGCTGTTAAATGAGATTCTCTAGGATCTGATTGGAATCTGGCACAAAGACAGACACTAAAGAGAATATCAGGACGAGTAGCAGTCAGATAGAGAAGAGAGCCTATCATACCTCGATAGAGCTTCTGACAAACCTTGTTGCTTACCTCTTCCTTCTCCAGAATGCAAGTTGGATGCATGGGAGTCTTTGCAGACTTGCATTCAGTCATGTCAAACTTCTTCAGAACGTCTTTAATGTACTTGCTTTGATGAATGTACGTGACTTCTGGAGTTTGATTGATTTGAATTCCCAGAAAGAACTTTAGTTCTTGCATTAAACTCATTTCAAATTCTGCCTGCATTAACTTAGAAAATTCTTGGCAAACAGAGATATTAGCAGAACCAAAAATAATATCATCAACATAAATTTGGCATATCATGAGATCATTATTAAGGTTTTTACAGAAGAGTGTAGAATCAACTTTCCCTCTGATAAAATTTTGTTCCAGAAGAAAATTGCTCAGACGTTCATACCAAGCTCTGGGAGCTTGTTTAAGTCCATATAAAGATTTCTTAAGTTTGAAAACATGTTCTGGAAAGTTTGAATTTTCAAAGCCTGGAGGTTGATTAACATACACTTCTTCTGAAATATAACCATTAAGAAATGCACTCTTGACATCCATTTGGTATAATTTGATAGAATGATTAATAGCAAAAGATACAAGAAGACGAATAGATTCTAACCTCGCGACTGGAGCAAAAGTTTCATTATAATCAATACCTTCTTGTTGACTATAACCTTGAGCTACCAGTCGTGCTTTGTTTCTGACAACTTCTCCTTTCTCGTTCAGTTTGTTTCTGAAAACCCATCTGGTTCCAATGACATGAGTGCCTCTGGGTTTTGGAACGAGATCCCAGACATCATTCTTGGAGAATTGATCTAACTCTTCTTGCATAGCTGCCACCCAATCGTTATCTTGAAGAGCTTCATCACAGGACGTAGGCTCAATCAGAGACACTAGTCCCAGAGGAATATCTTCAGAAGTTCTGAAGGTAGATCTGGTTCTAACAGGTTCATCTTTGTTTCCCAAGATCAAATCTTCAGATACGTTAATGCGACTTTTAACTTTCCTTGGAATTTCTGGAGATTTAATTTCTTCAGAGTCTGGAGTGACAGTTGCTTCTGGAGTTTTCTCAGATTCTACCAGAGTGATCTCTAAATCTGCAAACTTTTCAACTAGCTTTGACTTTTCAGGGTCAAGCTTATCATCAAATCTAACATGAATTGATTCCTCCACAATTTTGGTTTCTGTGTTGTATACTCTATAGCCTTTAGAGCGTTCTGAGTATCCTAACATAATACCTTTCTGTGCTTTGGAATCAAACTTGTTCAGATGTTCTTTAGTATTTAATATAAAACAAATGCATCCAAAAGGATGAAAATATGAAATGTTGGGTTTTCTTCCCTTACACAGTTCATAGGGAGTCTTATCCAGAATAGGTCTAATAGAGATTCTATTCTGAATGTAACACGCTGTATTTACAGCTTCTGCCCAAAAGTGCTTTGCTACATTTGTTTCATTGATCATGGTTCTGGCCATTTCTTGGAGTGTCCTATTCTTCCTCTCTACAACTCCATTTTGTTGTGGAGTTCTAGGGCAGGAGAAATCATGGGATATTCCATTAGAATCAAATAATTCTTCAAAATCTTTATTTTCAAATTCTCCACCATGATCACTTCTGACTCTAACAATTTTAGAGTCAAATTCTTTTTGCACTTTAGAACAGAAACTGGTGAATACAGAGTGAGACTCACTCTTGTGCTTTAGGAATTTTACCCATGTCCAGCGGCTGTAATCATCAACGATTACTAGTCCATACTTCTTTCCATTGACTGATGCTGTTTTCACAGGACCAAATAAGTCAATGTGAAGAAGCTCCAGAGGCTTAGAGGTAGAAACAACATTTTTCTTTTTAAAAGATGTTTTTGAAAACTTTCCTTTTTGACAAGCTTCACACAGAGCATCTGAAGAAAACTTCAGTTTAGGTAAGCCTCTGACTAACTCAAGTTTAGTTAGCTGAGAAAGTTTTCTCATGCTAATGTGGCCTAAGCGTCTATGCCATACCCATTGCTCTTCGTGAACTGACATTAAACATTTAACATTTTGATCTTTTAAATCAGAAAGATTTATTTTATAAATGTTGTTTTTCCTCTTGCGTGTGAAAAGGACAGAGCCATCGTTCTGACTAATGGCTTTACACGTTTTTTGATTAAAGATTACATCATAACCATTATCACTTAATTGACTTATGGATAACAAGTTATGCATTAATCCTTCTACATAAAGAACATCAGATATAGAGGGAAGAGTACCATTACCAATAGTTCCGGAGCCTCTGATCCTTCCTTTCTGATCTCCTCCGAAGCCTACAAATCCAGCGTCTTTAAGTTCCAGGCTTTGGAACATAGACTTTCTTCCCGTCATATGTCGCGAGCATCCAGAGTCCAGGTACCATGACTGGTGTCTGAACTTTGCTGCATAGGATATCTGCAACATAGATAATCTTATCTTTCGGTACCCAGAATCTCTTGGGTCCTTTTAGATTAGTTTTCCCAGAGTTTCTCACAACTTTGGGTCTTCTAGCATTTTTAAATTTGTGTTCTTGTGTGTGTGTGTAGTGGTATGAAAAAGGAGATTTAATTTGATCACTTGTAGAGGGTTTATCTTTCTCAGAATCATAACCAATTCCCCTTTTATTATTCTGACTGACTCCATAAATCATGGATGCCATAATACTCCTATCTATCCCATTCTTCAGAAATTTTTGAAAGGCTTCTTCATATTTATAAATAATTTCATTTGAAGTTTGTGGTGCTTGAGACAACGTTTCTTCCAATTCTAAGCTTTTTGTTTTAGCTCCATCTCTTTCTATCATTAGAGATCTGATAGTATCATCTCTTGCTAGAATTGTTGTCTCAAGTCTACTACATACTTCAGATTTTGCTTTAAGAAGGCCTTTAATGTCTTTAATTTTTTGTTTTAATTTCTGAAGAGAGGTAAGAGTTTCTGATAAACATGATTCTAAGTCAGATCTAGAAAGTTCAGAAAATACCTCTTCAGATTCTTCATCTGAGCTGCTGGATGTGGTAGCCATAAATGCTACGTTGGCTTGTTCATCAGAGTCAGATTCTGATGATCCTGATTCACTATCGTCCCAGGTGGCCATTAATCCTTTCTTTGTTCTGAAGGTATTCTTCTTGAAGCTTTCTTTTCTAGGGTTATCTTTCTTCAGCTTGGGGCATTCATTTCTGTAATGACCTGTTTCTTTACATTCAAAACAGGTAATATCTTTATTAGGTTTACCTTTTGAAGTTGACTCTGATCGATCCCCTCTGGGTCTTGATCTTCTGAAGTTGTTGTTGTTCCTCTTTCTCCAGAGTTGCTTAACTCTTCTGGTTAGTAGGGACAACTCTTCTTCATCATCAGAGTCTTCAGATTCAGAGTCATCAGTGTCTGCAGTTTCTGCTTGAAGGGCTTTGGTTCTGTCTGACTTCCGTCTTTCAGGTCTGGACTTCAGCGCCACTGACTTGTTCCTTTTCTGAGGCTCATCCTCCTCTAGTTCTATCTCATGGCTTCTGAGAGAACTAACAAGTTCTTCAAGGCTGATATTGTTCAGATCCTTTGATAACTTCAGAGCAGTAACCATTGGTCTCCATTTCTTTGGCAGACTTCTGACTATCTTCTTAACATGATCTGCAGTCGTGTATCCTTTGTCTAGCACTTTAAGACCTGCAATAAGAGTTTGGAATCTGGAAAACATAGCTTCTATAGCTTCGTCATCTTCCATCTTGAAGGCTTCATATTTCTGGATCAGCGCCAGAGCCTTCGTCTCCTTGACTTGGGAGTTTCCTTCATGGGTCATCTTCAGAGAGTCAAGTATATCTTTAGCCGTCTCTCTGTTGGTGATCTTTTCGTATTCGTTGTATGATATAGCATTTAGAAGTATTGTTCTGGCCTTGTGATGATTTTTGAACTCACGTTTCTGATCTTCTGACATTTTGCTTCTGGGAACTTCAGCTCCATTTGAGACTGGAGGTTTGTATCCATCTGTGACAATGTCCCAGAGGTCAGCATCATAACCCAGAAAGAAACTTTCGATTCTATCTTTCCAGTAATCAAACTTTTCTCCATCAAAAACAGGAGGCTTGGCATTGTAAGAATCTTTCTCATTTGAGTGGGCCATTTGTTTTTCTCGCACTGGATCTCTCTACACGGTTAAGTGTTTGATTTGAAAATCAATAACAGAGCCGGAGCTCTGATACCAATTGAAGGTGAGAAAAACAAGAAAGGGGGGGTTTGAATTGTTTGAAAAATAAGCGCTTTTGCAAAAAGAAATCACACAAAGATTTTATACTGGTTCGCTTATAACACAAAGCTACTCCAGTCCACCCGGCCAAGGTGATTTCGCCTTCAACAAGGACTTAATCCACTAATCTTGAAAGATTACAAACAACCCCTAAGAGAGAAGAAAATCTCTTAGTCCTCTCAAGTCTACAGACTGCAAAGAGTCACTTGAGGAAATCAAATAAAAATTAGATACAAGATGTGTAATCTAGAGTGCTTCTAAGAAAGCAAATATTACAAACTTAAGAACAAATTTTTCACTTGATAAGCAAAAGCTTAGTGAAAATCTTTGAAGAACAAAGATGTTTTTCTTGAGCGTGATATAATTTCAGTATAGTTTTGGCTAGTTGATTTCTTGTTTACTGAATGAGATTTCTTCTCTATTTATAGGAGTTGAAGTAGAGTTGAAGTAGCGTTGAATCTGTTGGATATTGAGATGTAGTTACGCCATTCCATTAATAGCTTCTGCAGTAGACTTTTTCTCTTAGAAGTGACTACTTACCACAATTAGTATCTTCTCTCTTGGAAGTGGAGATTAACGTCTCTTTCTAATTGAGGAAATCCATTTGCAGAACTTTAACTTGGCTTAAACGTTACTTCATCATGATTAACAATTCTGATTAGAGTCTTCGTGTATCTGGAGAATCTTGCTTCTGATGTTATTTCTTGAAAGTTCAGATGGCGCTGATAACTTCCAGAGTTTACAGAGGGCATTAGTTCAGAGTCAGAGCTTCTAGACTTTACTTCATGTTCAGATGCTTCTGATACTTTGTAGTTTTGTCCAGAGTCAGAGCTTCTTGAATGAGATTCCTCTTTAGATGCTTCTGATACTTGAGATTTTGCATCTGATCTTGTTTTGCATCTGATGACATCATCAGATTTATTTCTTCTTTCTATAGAACCCTGCACACTTAGAAACTTTTCGTTAGGGTGCCATTTTTGGTTTCATCCTTTGTTATCATCAAAATCATGGAATCTGTTGTAGAACAATTTTTGTTCTTACATCTGCCCTCGCATAAAACGAAAGCTGCACACTAAACCAAACAAATTACAAGCACAAGTCAAAAATTCGAAAGCTAAAAATTAAGCAACTATTGCGATGCTCGCAATATCAATTCACAATCCCCGGCAACGGTGCCATTTTGTTGAATGTATTTTTAAGTGTCGGGTGTTTGTTATCGTCTCCACAGGGATTGTGAGATATCGCCGCCTTTCGACAGTTGTTTCAATTCTTAACTCGTAGTAACAAGGGGGTTTTTGGGTTTAGTCACGGTATCTTGCATAAAAGTGTAATAAAATGCGGTAAAAGATTTGGTTTTAATATTTGAGAAATATTGCCAAAGTTAGGGTTCGACGATCACTTTGCATGTATATGTTCGATCAACAAAACTTATAAACTCCTTTAGATGATAAACTATTTCACAATGTCCTCCCAATGTGTTTATCTCTAACACACATTGTGAGTTTTCCCATTTTGATCCATTGTTTTTCTCTAACACAATCTATCAAAATGATAACTTTTTGGTTCAACCTTATGGTGAACAAAATCATTCATTACTATCTCTAGCTAACAAACAAGATTGGATGAAAACCTAGGTAAAGAGTTGGTAAACATCTCTCGATCATAAACCAACACAAAGAGTTTTCAATAAAACAAAGTTTTCACCATATATTCACCATTAAAGAGTTTACAAATGAAGATCATCCCATTTACACACAAAGCTAATGATCATCTACATCTAACCTTGACAAAATGAAGAACTTAGCTACTCATTTTCATGGTAGCTTGGTCAACAAGTTTCGGAAGAAGGTTGATCAACATCCGAGTCGAATAATCGAGACTGGATGGGAATCCACCTTCTTTTTGTGAAAGATTGTTAAGAGATGAAGAGAAATGATTTCTAGGTCACAAAGTATCTCTAGAGCAATGCTGGAAAATATCTAAAAAGTACAAAAGTATGGAGGTGTAAAAGTATGGCTCCAAAAAGTAGCCCTTGCTACTTATAGTGCTGCTACTGAGCTGTCATGCTCGCTAGGCGAGCAGAATGGCTCGCCTAGCGAGCCCCAAAATGAGGCACCTGAGGCACCTGCGCCTAAAGAAATAACCTTTGCCAGATTGGCATGTTCGCTAGGCGAACAAAACCTTCGCTAGGCGAAGCACACGCTTCACCCTTCGCTCCAGCGAGCTTAGGAGGTTTTGCTACTGTAATTGCTCACTGGGAGCTCGCTAATGGCTCGCCTAGCGAGTGAGTGCTGGCTGCGCTTTTGACCAAGTCTGGACGTGTTCGCTACACCCTTCGCTGGCTGCTCGCCTAGCGAGTTTGCTGATGTTTGCTACTGTAAAATACTGGAGCTCTTCGCTGGGTTCTCGCTAGGTGCTCGCCTAGCGAGCTCTTCGCCACAACCCTCGCCTAGCGAGCAAGCTGATGAATGCATCCCTTTTTTGGTCCCTTTGCCAACTTTCTTGTGGCTTCATTTTTCTATTATTTCATGCCCTATTCCTGCACAATAACACACAAATCAAAGGTAACAAGATCGTTTATCATTGTATTGCAATTCATCTAAAACAAAGGTGGTTTTGAACACTTTAGCAAGGAAATGGAGTGAAAGATGCCCATATTTGATAGCTCAAATAAGCACTTTTGGATATCTAACAGTCATATCTCTTAGATATTGTGTATCTAATTTCTTCCTAATAAAAAACTAATACTCCAGCGACCATTTCAACTAGTTCATGTTTAAGCACTTGAGTAAAGCATCCTATTTTAACAATCAGAATCTATTAAGGTAATCACCAATTGTTCCAGTGAACCTTCACTTCACACTTAACAATTCTTTCAGACTAATCTTAGATTTCCCCATATAGAATTGTTCATGGAACAACCTTTTCAAACGAGTCCAATGAGTTATGAAATACGCAGGAAGTGTAGTAAACCATGTAAAGGCATTCTTTGTAAGGGAACTAGGGAAGTATGTCATCCTTAAGTTCTCATTATTCGCTATATCCCCAGCCTCAGTCAAATATCAAGCAATATGTTCGACTGTGGACTCATTAGTATCACCAACAAATTTGGTGAACTTAGGGACCTTCCATCCCCTTGGGAGTTTGGTTTGTAAAACATACTCCGACAAAGGAGATGTATAATTTGGCCTTCGCATGCCCATGTTGACACCGTTTTTTGCCATTATTATTTCGACTATGGCTGCAAGATAGTTTTCTCCTAACATATTCTCTTGTCGAACTTGACGAACCACTTGGTCAGCGTCTTGGTTTCGATTAACTACCAAAACGGGTGGTCGTTCGGCCTCTCTAGGTCTCCCTTATTCACCTATTTGGGGCACAAATTATTGCCCCTGATTCATTGTGTTTTCTTCATGGGCTACCCCCTCATTTCTAATTGGTCTGGCCAACTGCGGTTATGCAATAGGTCGAATCGGCGCTGGCGGAGCGCCAAAGAAGTCAGTGATTCGATTCATTTGAGTTTCCAATTGTTGGTAACTCTGATTTGAATTTTGAATCAATGGGTTAAATATGGCTGCCATTTGTTGGATAAGCATATTAACCATATCATGGTTACTTTTGCCCGTTATCTCATCGCCATCATAAAATTCGTAGTAAGTGTTGGCATTGCTTGGGAACCAAATCCCATCCCTACTTGAGGTTGTATGGTTCGACCGGGGTTACCTATGACCAATCCAGATGCCAATATTGGAGAATATGCATTCACAACATTATTAGAAAATGTCGAAGGGTTCGTATGCAGGCTTGCCATCGTTGATGTTGGCATACCATAAGGTTGTTCACGCTCCAACATAGGCATTTTGAAATTGGTGGCAGAAGGTGTAAAATGCGCTCACATAATCAGTTTAGGAGTCACTGGGTGACTCTGTGTTATCGAAGGGGAAAAACCATCCCTTCTTGTGGATTTGATAGCATAATTGTCATTGATGAGATGGCCACCATGATAGCAATATAGGCGTCTGGTTCGGTCAAACTTACCGTGACTATCCTTGCCCCAGTGCTATTGGATGGTTGTTCTTCATTATTGTTGTTTGTGGGATTAACCATCTTCCTGACAAATCTCCTTACTAGATTTCTACTTTCTCTTTTGGTTATCCCACTACTCCTCAATCTCATTCACTCTCACAATATGAGATTTTCTTAAACGCGGAACTTGAAAATAAGAATTTTCAAAAATAAAAAGGCATAAATTCACACAAAAAAAGGTCCCACTGGGCGTGCCGATTTGTTTACTATGAAATTTAGTATATAAAAATAGTTTTAAATTTACTTAAGGGATTAAACTCGAAAAGATTCCAAAATATATTTTTGTGAATCATGAACTTGAAATGATTTTGACATAGTTGTAGAAATGTGTAGTTTTAAAATGATAACTAATAGTCAAAATGTTAAGTTTAAAAATAATGACCAGAGTTGAAAATGTAATCGAATGCAATAGAGAATGTCTTGGAAACTGAATTTCTCTAAGTCCCCAAAACTTCCTGAACTTCGTCTAACTATGACTTCGACCACAATGAAGATTTCTTATCAATAAGTTGAATTTGTCGAAATATTTATGGTCATCATTAACCGTTTTGACTTTTCACAAAAAAAATTCATTATTACATGTTTTTTTATCACATTAATGCTGGTGTCAAAAATATGAGATGACAAATAGGTGATGAAATATTTATTTATTTGAATTTTTTTTTATATTCCCACAATTAACACAAGGACAATAAAAATGACAATTATTGTTGGAAAGATTTTGTTCCGCGTATTCAAGAAATTCAATAACTTATTTCTCATACACAGTATAATCTATCAACTTTCATCCAACTAAGATTTAAATAAATTCTGAAATTTATATCAAATACTTGCTTGTAGAATCATTTTAAAATAACTAAACTTGATATGTTTTAATTTTAAAGAAACATATTTCACCACAGTTGAAAAGTTCAACTGTGGTGTAACATATTAATTTTAGGGAATATATAACCACAATTGACAAATACAATTGTAATGAAAAGTTTTTTAATTTTTATATAACTATAGAAATTAAGGAACACACCATGTGTTATATATAAGAAAATGGAAAAATGTTGGTGTAGAGATTTAAAGCCATTAAATCTTAATATATCACAACAATTATTATTATTTATATGTCTTTTAATAAAATAAAATAAAATAAAAGGCAAGTGCGGAAATAAATAGTATTACTTCAATCAGTAGATTAAATTGACTAAAAATCAAAGAAATGATTTATATATATATTAAAAAAATCAATGAAGACGCTCACATAAAATATACCTTGATTAATTGTTGATTAAAGTAAAAAAATTGTCATAAGATAGTGTTATTTAATTGTTTATTTATAAATTTATTTATTTATTTATTTATTTATTTATTTTTTATTCATCAATTTAACTTCTATTTTGCTCGTTAAATATAAATTTAACATTGGTTACTTTATTAAGAATAGTGAAAATTTTCACCTATTAACTTTTTTTCAATTATACTCTTATGTCTTTTTTTTTTACAATGGCACAATATATTTAGAAAAAAAATAAAAGATACAGGAGACTAATCGCCAAGACTCTCAATCCAAAAGAAGAGAATTTAAAGTAGAAGAGAGTCTAAAGTTACGGGTGGATAAATTTAAACTATTAGATTGAAATTGACAGATTTATTTTTTTTATACAAACGAATTGGGTCGAGTCAAATATCGGACTGATTCAGTTGCTTAATTTAAATAATATAAATTGTTTTGATTGGAATCAAATGATTATTTTAAACCCGTTAAAAACCAAAATTGATTGAACCTAAATAATATTTATTTTTATTATTATATAGAGCTGACTAATTATAAAAATTAGCTTAGGTTATTATCAGTTTTATAATTTAATGGTGTCATTGTGTACTCACAAGAATACATGACATGCAATATGAAATTTTGAATATTATTTAATTTGTGATTTAAAGTATGATAATGATCAAATTAATATCAAATGATATTGGAAATATTATTAGATAATAATAACTTTTATCAATAATAAAAAAAATAGTTCTTTAAATTATTCTAATTTTTTTTTTAATTTTAAAAAAATGAGTTTTATAAAAAAATATTCTCTTCATTCCTTTTTAAGTATCATTTTTTAGTTTTTTTACACATACCAAGACAATTAATGATTAGGGTTACTTTTTAAACAATGATTATTTTTTTCCTTATAATACCCTTAACTTTTTAGTAATTTATTTAACTTTTTTCTCTCTTTATAATAAATGATTAAGGATAATTTTGATAATACAACCCGAACAATTTTTTTCTCTAAAAAATGACACTTAAAAATGAACAGAATGAATAGACAATTTAGAGATTTACTCTAATAAATATTAAACCGAATAAATCAATCAAATTTATCTGTTAAATCGATTTAATCAAATCTGTAAAAAAAAAAACCAAAGTTTTATTGGTCGAAATTGGATTTTAAAAATAAATCTGTAATTTACATTTGAAACCGATACAAACTGACAAATTATCCAACCCAACTTAAAGTTTGACATACCTAACTTTGAGGCGTTAAACTAAGGAAATGGTGTGGGTTCAAAGAAGTCAGTACATACATCAGCTCTTCTAAACACATGAGTTTCAAATAAGTTCATATGTCTTATGAGGAGTTGAGAGTTGCTCCAATTTTAAAGTTCTTATTTACGAAAGAACCAAAGATTATAAAGTTCAATTTTTAATGACTATTTATTAAAATATAACTATTTTTTATTTTATTTATAAGAATAATTATTTTGATGTTAACGGTTTATTTACAATTTAAATAAAGGATATTTTCTTTAAAATAATTTATTCTTTTTTATTAATATTTATTTTAATATTAAAGTAAGATTTATTAATTATTTGAAGCATATGTGACTAAATTATTGATAGTTTTTTTAACAAATATTTGTTGGTACGTAATACATATCTCTATTAGTCTGCATCCGTATCTCAAAACATAAAGGTATTAAACATATAAATCACATGCAATTTATCTTAAAGTCTAATGTCCTTAGGCAAATATCAACCACACGTACGTTCAATCACTTCCATCCAATTCCATTCCGTGATTCCGTGACTCATGTCTTTATCTAGTCAAGCATTTATCGTTTTTGGAGTATGTGAAAATGAATTGCCTTCACACCATGATACAAGAATAATGTAATCAATTAATATAAGATGTATTAGTCTTATACTACTAAAATCAAAATATCAGCAACTAAATAAACTTACATGTCAATGAATAAAAGTAAACTGCTAAACACAACAAATAAATCACTAAAAAATCAAGCAAATAGAAGAGAAAATCAAAGGAAACCATACCCGACATCCTATAAAGGAAATGCATACTAGATCTCAACACGTAGGAATCCATCATCTATAAAAACAAACGTTGTTCGAGAGAATCCCTAAGAACACTTCACCATAAGATCGAGGTCAAAGACTATTAATTTTTTATTGGTTAAGAAAAAAATAGCGTTATCAAGCCAATATGAGAAACTGAAAACATTAGCCCGAAATATACCAAGATATTGTTTTCAAGCCAGGAAATTGCTTTTTTCTCCCGCTTCCGTCATGTTAATCGAAGAATTAGAAAAATAACAATAAATAACTTAAAAAGAGACTGAAGATCCCTAGGAATAACTAGTAATCAACCAAACTACTTAAAAATCATGTAGAACACATAACACACCACCTCACATATTAAAAAAACATAAGAGAAACCAGGTCAGTCAATCTCATACACATAACACAAGAAACCCATGTTGAATATACCAAAACCATATGTTTAAACAAATTTATATCCAGTAAATATCTTATCTTGTAGAAGTTGCTAAGAAAAAACGAACACTTTAGAAGGAGCGCAACTTATCTAGATGGGAGGGATCTTCTATCACATTTGTGACTTGTCAAGAAAAATGGTGGAATTAAGAGTAACAAGGAATAAATCCAACGTGGAAATAGATAAAGTGAGGCAATAATAGAAAAATAAAAATAAAGGGAAGAAAGAGAATCATCACAAGGAACAAAAGCATATAGGATTGTGTACATGACTCTGATGCGTCGTAAGCATACTAAACAATGATGAGACTTTCTCAATCATTTTGTTGTGCAATTACTACCAGTATCGCAAGTAACCATTATAGTAATTATTGCAACAATTAATTTTCTCTCTCCAAATTCAAAATTCAAATTTACCATATCCATATTTTACCACTCAGTACATAATCGTACAACCTCTCAACCCACAATTCATTCTCTCATTTTAACCTAATCCCATACACTCTCTCTCTCTCTCTCTCTCTCTCTATATATATATATATATATATATATATATATATATATATATATATATATATATATGTAAGCAAAAATTGTCCTTTCAGCCTCAAGCACGTACATCTCTTAAACTGTCACCATTTGCCTTCAAATTTTCTAAAATCCAAGAATTGAATACAAAGTGACTAAAAAGAGATACAAGACATGCGCTTGAAAGAACACCACCCCTTATGTATACTACTCTGACTCTGATTCATCTGATGTTGAGATCTTTGTCAATAGTGACATTCAAAAGAGCTACACGAAGATTTTTTTGGCAAAGGGCATCAACTTAGAAAGAGGATTAAACTTTGAATTAGAATAAGAGAATCTTGGCCTTACTAATGAGGTCGAATGCATCATAACTGGCCATAGATTGAAAAGGCTCTCCAAATACCATATCAACTACAACATACAGTCGGTGAAGGAATTTTATGCCAATCTGGTTAACACTTCTCATAAGAAGTTGAAGGTGTTTGTAAAAGGAAAAATGATGCAATACTCTGAGAAATCTCTCAACATGATTCTAGGAGTGAAGTAAGTGTAAGACTCTTAACAATCCCTTTTTGAAAAAGTGAGTGATGATGACATGAAAGCCATTAGAGATTCTTTATGTCTCCTATATACCAATTTTCTAGAGACAACAAAATTTGCTGAAAAGACCATGCTGAGAGTGAATTTGAGGCCGAGACCTAAAGTATGGTACTAATTTCTTAAACATTCTCACATAAACATTGCACACAATGAAATAATCAACAAAGCCATGCTAGTTTTACTTCTCTATATAACAATATGTTGTCCCATCAACATCACAAAGATAATTTGGCAAGAAATCCATGGTTGTTATAAAAAATAAGGATGGGATGCTATATTTACCTTGCTTAATTATTGCAATGTGAAAAAGACATGAAGTGACTAATAAACCTACTGATTAAATCTCTAACCCTCCAACAGGCTTTAACAAGGATGTTATTTTGCATCCTTTGAAACCTAAAGATAAAAAAAGTTTAACAAAAGACGTGTCAGAAGTTGTCAGAAGTACGATCTTTAATCAAAAAAAGAATAGCTCTTGTGGGAAACTTTCTAATAAAAAAAAGGACCATCGAGAGTTCTATAAATTTGTGAAGGAGCAACATATATGGCACAAGAGGTTATACTCTCTAGACAAAAGGGGAGTGATGAGTATACCCCATATCTTTCCTGAACACATCTTAGGTGAACCATTAAAAGAGTCAGAACAAGAGCACCAGGAGCACCACCCCACAAGGAAATATTAATAAAAAGGGACCCTAAAGAATAAAGCAAGAAGGACAATGGTAATAAGAAAAATTGTCTTTTTCAACGAATTATAACTTTCTCGAGGAAACTTCTGGCGCGAAATTAGAGGCTTCAACGGCAAATAAAAATAAGAAAGAAAAAATCTCTGACCAAGAGGGAAATGATTCATCCAAGAAGACCAAAGGGAAGTAGCATAGAGAAACAAAGGAGTTTAACATCAACAAACTATAAGAGGAGGAAATTGCTAAAGAGATTGAAGTAGAGGAAGA
Source organism: Lathyrus oleraceus (assembly GCF_024323335.1). Taxonomy (NCBI): domain Eukaryota; kingdom Viridiplantae; phylum Streptophyta; class Magnoliopsida; order Fabales; family Fabaceae; genus Lathyrus; species Lathyrus oleraceus. Next base: position 19,548,827 of record NC_066581.1, read on the forward strand.
AGATATTAAAAATGGAGCGAAAGAAACAATTGATGGTTTGATTGACCAAGCTGATAAAGACAATGAGAAGATGATGGAGAAGATAAATGCTAAGAAGAAGGACAAAGAATGATCAATTAAAGAGGATGGACATGATGAGGATTTTGCTGAGAAGGAGGACGTACATGTTAAAACCAAACCAACCCAAAATAATGATGTGACATCTATTGAAAATTTTATTGTTTAGTAGGGCCAAGAAATAGATGAAGAAGGTGATTAAGGGAATGAAGAAGGGTACAATACAAATGTTGATGATGGCTAGGAAAGGACAATACCTCATTACTTTAAAACACCGGAGGTTGAAGCACAATACTAAGTGTGCGAATTAATGAAGAATGTTGACCCTTCCATGCTAGGAATTGGAATTATAGAAAGATACAAAGAAGATGAAAAGTTTCTACAATAGCATAAGAGTTATGGAATTCCATAAATCCTTGCAAAGACAAATATCACACAAAAATTTAAAACCCAAACCAATGTGAAAAGCCTAGAGAAAGAAAAAAGCACAAATAAGTCTGAAAAGAAAAGTTGCCTTCCTTATGCAACATAAAGTGTCATAGAGCCCCCACCAACAGAGCAATAGATAACCACTGAGTCCTTTCCAAAAGTGAAGAGCAAGAAGAATAAAAATGATGTTGTTGTAGATGGAAAGGATGAGTTAGGGGCATGGAAAATTGTTAGAACAAGATTTGGTTCTGCATCTGGCCTTTAGTTTTGATGATAACAATGCATTATTTCTTAGAGAACAATTTTATACACTAATGGTTTTTATCTAGTATGTAGCTTTTTCTAATAGGTTCTGAATCTGAAGCAATGATGTGTGATGCGATCAAATTCTGGAATCAACACACTCTAACTCTAAGGAGATACAAGTTCTTTAGAAGATGCTGTCAAGTTCTAGAAAACTCTTAGACAACAGTTCTGATGAACGTTCATTTTAAACCTTTTGACGATGACTTTGACTGTTAGAGCCTCTGAAGGTTTCTCTTCCTACAATATTATGCGCTCAAGGTTTGAAGATTCCGAAGAACAAGATTTGAAGACTCTAAAGACTAGGTTTTGGGGAACTGTGTCAAGACTTTGAAGACCAAGGTTCTGAAGATTCTGTCAATTTGTCTCTTGATCCTTCTAAGAATACTTCAACATCATTTTATTAGAAGTCTCTGAAGATTAGAATAAGATCAAAAGGTTTTGCGTCAGGAAAATAATACACTGTACAAGATCACCCTTTCCACCACTACCCTGATTTTGTGGGCTAAGGGCAGTACCATTGTACCATTTTGCCGGTTGTATGCAAACCGTTATAAAAGAGACAAATGCATTTAAGTATTCCAATTCTAACCTCCAACGGATATTTTATATGGGTATATAAAGGATACTTGAAGATTAGAAGAAGTTGTTAACTCCTTGCTAATGCTTTGATAATGCTCATATTACTGAACATACACACACTTTTACCTTAGTAAATATTTTATATGTATATTCTTTGTAAACACACAAGAGTTTTTGCTCGTTAATGTGTGAGAAATATTCATTGTATTAACTTGTGTTAATTTTTTTAAAAAAACATTCTTTGAAAACACAACTTGTAAATCTCAAATCTGTTTGAGTAGTTTCCTTGAGTGACTAGGTTTTAGTCAAATAGACTCAAGAAGATAAAGACGATTTGTCTTTGTGGTGTCTATAATCAGGTTTTTATTATAGTGGATTAATTCCTTCTTGATAAGGAGAAATCACCTTGGTAGGGTGGACTGGAGGTAGTAGCTTCGTTAACAGCAAACCAGTATAAAAATAACTTTGTTATTTTTCTTATTCGTGATATTGCTTTATTGAGTTGGTTTTGAAAAAGCTTTTGTTTTTAGAAATCCAATTCAAACCCCTATTTTTTGTGTTTCTTGCCACCTTGAATTGTCATAAGAGCTATGGTTCTGGTCTTGATAAGATTATTAAACACTTAACAGTGTCAGATAAAGATCCAGCGTGGAACACAATGGTTATTCCTTGTCATACCCTCAAATTCACCCTAACTTCATATCACCTTCCATAACCCTAATTCATGAGAATTAATCCCTAATACATAATCTCATGTGCATCTACACCCACAATGATCCCCAGACTCAAGGCATATGGTTCATCCAAGGAGCTTCAAGACCCCCTGATCATGTTGAGGTGTGCCCAAGCCACATTAACTCTAATCCTCATCCTAAAGCATCCCTTGGACATTGGAGGATCACTTAATACATCTCACTCACCTCCAAAAGCCTAATTGGATGGTGAGCCCTTATTGAAGACTTGTGAAGATTCATCTGGTCACCAGAGGACTTCAACCCTAGTTCCTGACCCTTAGTGACTTGTACAAGTTATGATTCATATTATTCTCTGGCCTTACCTTTAAGGACCCCTAATATCCAAATCATGCTCATATCACAACCTCTTGAATCACCTCAATACACCTATTGCACCGCAAAACCCTAATTTGTCTGGCTTTGGCTCTTGATGAAACTTGTGGTCCAAGAAACCCTAATTTGTGCATCCTTTTGCTTCATGGTCTTGCCTAACTTTATCATCCCATCATTCAACACCCCATTAAACTTAAATTTAAGTCATTTTAAAACATATTTCATCAATCAAACACCCATTTCATCCATGGTACAAGTCCTTGGTTTGATCTTGAACTTTGAACTTTCAATGCATTGGATCCACCCATGGACTTGACCTAAAATCACACAACCAGGAACCAAGCCTCATTTTACATCAAGATCTAATCATATGAGCTTCAAACATCTAACATGGTTCCTTAAAAATCAAGAAATGTCAAAATGGCATTTCTAGGGCATGTTGGTTGGTCATATTTTGGCAAGTTTGGCCTACCATTTGGTCCAAACCCCATAACCTTTTCACCTTTCATTATTTTCAAGATCTTCTTTGAGCCAAATGTCCAAATTTAATCCTTATTCAACTTTGTTTCTAGGTCAAATACCTAATTCATTGAGCAAGGACCTCAATTTTTGGATTGGCTAAGCTGGCCAAGATGCCTAGCCAGACCTATAATCATGCATGTGACCTCAACTTTCCCTCAATTACATTTCCAAACCATATATTATTTTGACCTGTTTTTTTTTTGAAAATGATCAAGGGCATGTCAAAGAACAACTGGAAAAAGTCTCATGCAAAACACACGAGCCAATTTTTTTTGGCCCAAGTTCAAAGTTGGTGACTTGCCATGGTCCACACATCAAAACACACTTAAGTAGTTTTTTCATTTTGATGAATTAGGTCGTTAAACTTATGAGTTATGATTCCATTTGACCCAAGACATGTTACATAATATTGTGTGATAAGAATGCAAGCAATTCTGAATGTAACCAAGGTCACATGAAGCCAAATCAAAGCTAAAGTCAAAAGTAACTTTTTCCCCAAAATGGAAAAAAGCAAAAGCCACCATATCTATGATTGATCCATACTTGTCCCTCCTATTTGATGCTAAGGTGCAAACAAATTGAGTGTAGGGAAAGACCAAGTCAGAGGCAGGCCAAACTTGTTCCACAAGTCTCACTTTTAAGCATGCTTCGACCTTCATCCTTTTCTGAGCAAACTTTTTTCATTATCCCTCCAAACCATCCCCACACCTTCCCTATAAATAAGGGAAGATGTTCCATGCATTATCCAAGCTTTTCAAGCCAAGAAAACTCTGCTTCGAAACCATAATTCACCTCCAAAAATAGAGACTCGGTTTTAAAGTTTCAAGTCATTTCAACCTAAGTTAACCACCTAGAAACCTTTCCTCAACATCCCTTAAGCTTTCTTAAACACCAAAACACCTTACAACCACCTTCCCTGAGTTGCTCATACTCACCAGAGCAACCATCTGAGGTCGATTCTGATAAGGTAGCTGTACTCACCATTTTCACTCAAACAAGTTACCCTCTTGCTCAAAATTCCTCTCTGATGCTAAGACATATGGTCTAAGATTTGATTATCCAATGTTCATCATTTAATTTAATTTTTAGGGTTGCTATGGGCAGTCATCTCTTTTTGTAAGAATTTATTCCCCAGTGAAGTTTCTTTCCCCACCTTTCTTCTTGGATTATTGTCATTAAACTTTCCTCTTTGAAGAGATAATTCCAAGTGAAGCATACATTACATAACCATCATAACATTGCATAATCATCATAACCATATCCTTTCCAATGAAGCCCTCAAATACCACATTCATTCCCCCAAGCAGATGAACTCATGTCAAGATTGTAACACCCCGATAAAAATAAGATAATTATTTAATTTAAGTTAATATTATATTTATTAATTTAATTAAGTAATTGGAATTATTGGATTATTATTATTATTATTATTATTATTGGAATAATAATTATTGGAAAATATATATAAGTTGGAAATAAGAAAAAGAGTTCCATTTGGAAAAGAAAAGGGTTTCACGTGAAAAGCAGAGAAGCGGCTGAAAAGAGGAAAAGGGCAAAGAGACAGAGCAAGAGGAAGGAGGTTGGAGAAGAGAAAAGCTTGAAGCTTAAAGGTTCGCCGGATTAACTCAGGTAAGGGGGGTTTATCGTCGTTTAATGGGTATTATGGGTTAACATGTAATGGGTAGTAATAAGCCATTGATTTGACCCTAATTGGGATGTTGAATGCTGAAAAATTGTGTTGGATAAGTTGTGTTAAAGCTGTAATTGAATCTGTATTTGTGTGAGTCGTGATTTCCCGAACGTATAGCTTTTTACGGAATTGGAATCGGAGGTCCGGAAGTCCTCCAACGGCGGAAAATGCGGAGAATTCTGCATTCTGCTTCGTGTTAGCGCAGGGACAGCTTTCTGTCTTGCGTTAACCGGTTAACCCAGGGCGTTAACCGGTTAACACTGTTATGAATTGTGAAAAATTGCTGTTCTGCCTGCGTTAACCGGTTAACCCAGGGCGTTAACCGGTTAACACTGTTAAAATGTGCCAGGAAGCGTGTTCTGTCTGCGTTAACCGGTTAACCCAGGGCGTTAACCAGTTAACACTGTTGAAAAGTGGAAAAATTAATATTTAAAATATTGTGTACATGTTTGATGGTTGGCCTATATCGGTGTATGATATAGTAGGGATCATTTCCCGTTGTTTTGAGCAGTATAGGTATTAGTAGAGTGTGATAGTACTGTGATTGGATTAATTGGCATGACATGATATGAGTATGTGATAAATATGCCGATGACGTGTGAAAATATGCATAATGTTGTGAATGTATATCTTATGCATGTATTTGTGAATGGACTGTTTTATGGCTTAGAGTGTGAGCATATGTCCTTGTGGATTGTTGTTGATGGTTGTATGCTAGGTGAATTAGCATGCATATTGTGGCCTTTATGGTGGTAGCTAATTCCCATGGTGAGGAATTAGTGAGTAAATCATTGTGGATTGTTGTTGATGTTTGCATGCTAGGTGATTAGCGTGCATAGCATAGCCCTTGGGGTGGTAGCTAATTCCCATGGTGAGGAATTAGTGAGTGAGTCACTAGGTCTCAAATGAGTGGGACTAGTGGGCTTGGTAGCCGTATCTGGATTTGATCGGTGAGGTTGAACTATATGTTCACGAATAGTCGGTACCGCATGCATGGAGTCTCATTGCATAATGTATGTATGGCGTATAATATGAATGGATGTATTCCAATATTATACGTGTGTTTGTGTTGGTATTGAGTATGAGTATGAGTTGTATTGGTATTGAGTATGATGTTTGAGTTGATGTGCCGTTACCGAATGTGTGATATGATTAGGGGGATTAATGTGTTATTTACTTAGCATTACATGATATTTTATAATGCTTATTATATCGATTGAGGAACTCACCCTTACAACTATGTTTCAGGTAACGAGCAGTGATTGAGTAGAAGCTAGAGCTTGGAGTCTAGTGTAGTTCCTTAGTGGGTCATGCTCTGATAGATGTAACATCGGGACGGGATGTTTTACCTTGTTGAATAATTTTACATGTAATGTGTTACATGTTTTGCATGATTGATTTGATTTCTATCCGCTGCGTATTGTGCAAATGTTTTATGTTTTGAATTAATAAAAGAGCATGACAGTTATTTTGATGATTGGTGTGAAGTGATTGTGTGACACCCTTAATTGCACCTTTACTCTGATGTATATATTTGTTGTTTTAATTAAATTTTTGGGGTATTTTAGAAGGGTGTTACATTAGTGGTATCAGAGCATAGTCGGTCGAGTCGAGTCGTAATTATTTTGTTCCCCTGTACGGGATAGGTGTTGTGTAACCCTATCAGTACTTATTGTTTTAGCTTGTTGGGCTTTCAGAATAGAGATGGCTGGAAGAGGTAGAGACGATGCTGCGATTGCTGAGGCTCTGGGTATGCTAGCTGGAGTACTTGGAGGGAATCCGAATGTTGTGGGATTGGGAGCTGCTCGTCAACTGAGTGAGTTCCAGAAGAATAATCCTCCAATGTTCAAGGGAGCATACGATCCAGATGGTGCTCAGAAGTGGTTGAAGGAGATCGAGAGGATCTTCCGAGTGACTGAGTGTGCCGATAACCAGAAGGTCAGGTTCGGTACGCATATGCTGTCAGAGGAAGCAGATGATTGGTGGATTGCTACCCGCACTGAGTTGGAAGCTGCTGGGAATGCTGAGATCACTTGGGCGGTGTTCAGAGAGAGATTCCCGAGGAAGTACTTTCCAGAGGATGTCAGAGGAAAGAAAGAGATAGAGTTCTTGGAATTGAAGCAGGGCAACCGGTCTGTTACTGAGTATGCTGCTAAGTGTTACAGATGTGGTCAGGCTGGACATCGTGTCCATGAGTGTACCAGTGCTGAGAGGAAGTGTTTCAAGTGTGGAAAAGGTGGTCATTTGGCTGCAGAGTGCCGGTCGAAGACTGTGACTTGTTTCAACTGTGGAGAGGTGGGCCATATCAGTCCACAGTGTCCTAAGCCGAAGAAAGAGAACCAGTCGGGAGGCAAGGTCTTTGCTTTATCGGGTTCTGAGACTTCTGCAGATGATCGTTTGATCCGAGGTACGTGTTATATTAATGGCTTTCCTCTTGTAGCTATTATTGACACAGGTGCGACTCATTCCTTTATATCTTTGGATTGTGCTGTGAAACTTAAGTTAGAGATATCTGAGATGCATGGAAGTATGGTGATTGATACTCCTGCGAAGGGTTCAGTGACTACTACTTCAGTTTGTTTAAATTGTCCTTTGAGTATTTTTGGTAGAGACTTTGGGATGGACCTTGTGTGTCTTCCACTAATGCAGATTGATGTTATCTTGGGTATGAACTGGTTGGTGTTTAACCGAGTTTATATCAACTGTTTTGATAAGATTGTGATCTTTCCTGAGATTGAGGAAGGGAAGAGTTTGTTTCTATCTGCAAGGCAGGTGAATGAGGCAGTAGCAGATGGGGCAGAGTTGTTTATGCTGTTAGCGACCGTGGAGGCTAAAGATAAACTGGCGATTTGCGATCTAGCCGTGGTGTGTGATTTCCCTGATGTGTTTCCGGAAGAAGTGAATGAATTACCTCCAGAGCGTGAAGTTGAGTTCTCGATTGAGTTAGTACCTGGTACTAGGCCGATATCGATGGCTCCGTACCGTATGTCTGTTGTTGAGTTAACTGAATTGAAGAGTCAGCTGGAAGATCTGTTGGATAAGAAGTTTATTCGTCCGAGTGTGTCACCGTGGGGTGCACCAGTGTTATTGGTTAAGAAGAAAGAAGGTACTATGAGGTTGTGTGTGGACTACAGGCAACTGAATAAAGTGACGATCAAGAATCGGTATCCTTTGCCTGTGATTGATGATTTGATGGATCAGTTGGTTGGTGCGAGTGTGTTCAGCAAAATAGATTTGAGATCTGGGTATCATCAGATACGTGTGAAAACTGAGGATATTCAGAAGACTGCTTTCAGGACAAGGTATGGACATTATGAGTATTCTGTAATGCCTTTTGGTGTGACTAATGCGCCTGGGGTATTTATGGAGTATATGAATAGGATTTTTCATCCGTACCTAGACAAGTTTGTTGTGGTGTTTATTGACGATATTTTGGTGTATTCGAAATCTGAAGAAGAGCATGCTGAGCATTTGAGAGTGGTTTTAGGAGTTCTACGAGAAAAGAAGTTATTTGCTAAATTGTCCAAGTGTGAATTTTGGTTAGAAGAAGGTTTCCAAGAGTTAAAGAGAAGGTTAACTACTGCTCCTATTCTGATATTACCGAGTCCGTCGGAACCATTTGAGGTTTATTGTGATGCTTCATTGTTGGGTTTGGGTGGTGTGTTGATGCAGAATAAGCAGGTTATAGCTTATGCTTCGAGACAACTGAGGGTTCATGAGAGGAACTATCCGACACACGATTTAGAGTTGGCAGCCGTGGTATTTGTTCTGAAGTTATGGAGGCATTACTTGTATGGGTCAAGATTTGAGGTTTTCAGTGACCATAAAAGTTTAAAGTATTTGTTTGATCAGAAAGAGCTGAATATGAGGCAGAGGAGATGGTTAGAGTTTCTGAAGGATTATGACTTTGGTTTGAATTACCATCCGGGTAAAGCAAACGTAGTGGCTGACGCATTGAGTCGGAAATCATTGCATATGTCTATGTTAATGGTTAAGGAATTGGATTTAATTGAGCAATTCAGAGACTTGAGTTTGGTGTGTGAGAGTACTCACAATAGTGTCAAATTGGGAATGTTGAAGTTAACGAGTGGTATTCTGGATGAGATTAGAGAGGGTCAGAAATCCGATGTGCTTTTGGTTGATAAGTTGACTCTAGTGAATCAAGGTCAAGGTGGTGAATTCAGAGTTGATGAGAATGGTGTTTTGAAATTTGGTAATCGGGTGTGTATTCCGGATGTTACCGAGCTTAAGAAGAGTATTCTTGAGGAAGGACATCGCAGTGGCCTGAGTATTCATCCTGGAGCTACGAAGATGTATCATGATTTGAAAAAGTTATTTTGGTGGCCGGGAATGAAAAGAGAAATTGCGAGTTTTGTTTATTCTTGTTTGACTTGTCAGAAGTCAAAGATCGAGCATCAGAAGCCGTCTGGGCTAATGCAACCGTTGGCTATTCCAGAGTGGAAGTGGGATAGTATCAGTATGGATTTTGTTTCTGGTTTACCGAGGACAAATAAGAATTTTGAAGCTATTTGGGTGATTGTAGACAGATTGACAAAATCGGCTCATTTCATTCCGATCAGAATGGATTATCCGTTAGAGAGATTAGCTGAGTTGTATATTGAGAAAATTGTAAGTTTGCATGGTATTCCGTCGAGTATTGTTTCGGACAGAGATCCTAGATTTACATCGAAGTTCTGGGAAGGTTTGCAGAGGGCTTTGGGAACTAAGCTGAGATTGAGTTCTGCATATCATCCGCAGACTGATGGTCAGACTGAGAGGACGATTCAGTCACTAGAGGATCTTTTGAGGGCTTGTGTTTTGGAAAAGGGAGGTGCTTGGGATTGTTATTTACCTTTGATTGAGTTTACCTACAACAATAGTTTTCATTCGAGCATTGGTATGGCACCGTTTGAAGCTTTGTATGGTAGGAGATGTCGGACACCTTTATGTTGGTATGAGTCCGGTGAGAGCGCTGTGGTTGGACCGGAGATTGTTCAACAAACTACGGAAAAGATTAAGATGATTCAAGAGAAGATGAGGATTGCTCAGAGTCGTCAGAAGAGTTATCACGACAAGAGGAGGAAGTCACTTGAGTTTCAAGAGGGAGATCATGTGTTTCTTCGTGTTACTCCGATAACTGGGGTTGGTCGAGCTTTGAAGTCAAAGAAGTTGACACCTCGATTTATTGGTCCTTATCAGATTTTGGAGAAGATAGGGGAGGTAGCCTATCGTATCGCTTTACCGCCGTCACTTGCGAATTTGCATGAGGTTTTTCATGTGTCTCAGTTGAGGAGGTACATTCCTGATCCGTCGCATGTGGTCCAAGTGGATGATGTACAGGTGAGAGATAACCTGACTGTTGAAACATCACCTATGAGGATCGAGGATCGAGAGTTGAAGCAGTTGCGGGGTAAAGAGATTGCCTTGGTGAAGGTAGCTTGGGAGGACCAGCAGGTGGCAATGTGACTTGGGAACTTGAGAGTCAGATGAAGGAGTCCTATCCAGAGTTATTCGCTTGAGGTATGTTTTCGAGGATGAAAACTCTTTTAGTGGGGGAGAGTTGTAACACCCCGATAAAAATAAGATAATTATTTAATTTAAGTTAATATTATATTTATTAATTTAATTAAGTAATTGGAATTATTGGATTATTATTATTATTATTATTATTGGAATAATAATTATTGGAAAATATATATAAGTTGGAAATAAGAAAAAGAGTTCCATTTGGAAAAGAAAAGGGTTTCACGTGAAAAGCAGAGAAGCGGCTGAAAAGAGGAAAAGGGCAAAGAGACAGAGCAAGAGGAAGGAGGTTGGAGAAGAGAAAAGCTTGAAGCTTAAAGGTTCGCCGGATTAACTCAGGTAAGGGGGATTTATCGTCGTTTAATGGGTATTATGGGTTAACATGTAATGGATAGTAATAAGCCATTGATTTGACCCTAATTGGGATGTTGAATGCTGAAAAATTGTGTTGGATAAGTTGTGTTAAAGCTGTAATTGAATCTGTATTTGTGTGAGTCGTGATTTCCCGAACGTATAGCTTTTTATGGAATTGGAATCGGAGGTCCGGAAGTCCTCCAACGGCGGAAAATGCGGAGAATTCTGCATTCTGCTTCGTGTTAGCGCAGGGACAGCTTTCTGTCTTGCGTTAACCGGTTAACCCAGGGCGTTAACTGTCGCATCACGCGAAAAACCGGCGGGAAAAGAAAGAAACAACAGAGCCGCCACCGTGCGTTATTTATCCCAAAAGAGGGAAAGGAAACGCTCAGAGTAAACCTGGGAAAGAACATGGTCTCGCGACCAAAGAGAATGGGTTCGGGAGTCGGTTATGCGAAGGGAAGGTATTAGCACCCCTGCGCATCCGTAGTACTCTACGGGATCCACGCACAAAAGGAAGGAATATTGGTTGCTAAACACTGCTCAAACTCACACACACTGGCTGAAAGAGACAAAAGAAACTGACTGAAACTGACTCGGCAGGATATCGCATCCTGGGCCTACTTAGTCTATCAGGCATAGACATCAGAGTCGAAGTAGTTCGGACTGGGGAAACGACACATGCTCGCTAGGATATCGCATCCTATGCATACGTATCTTCTCGGACGAGAGAAGAATCAGAGCATTCGTAGCTCGGCTGACACGCACACAAACAAAACACAGGCAAAGGCAAACGTGGAGCCTGAATGCCAATCACTGGACTTATATCAGCATCCGAACCAAAACACACACAAAGAGGCAAACGTGGAGCCTGAATGCCAATAGCTGGGCTTACATCAGCATCCGAACCAAACACACGCAAGAAGGCAAACATGGAGCCTGAATGCCAATTGCTGGACTTACATCAGCATCCGAACCAAACACACGCACACTGGAACCCAAATACCACTCGATGGACTTACATCAGCTTCCAAGCACACAACAACACAACAAGTTGATAGGGAGTCGGGGACTCGAGCCTATAACTGTCAAGCACACACTCAAACAAACAAACAACAAATTGCTAAGGAGTCAGGCACTCGAGCCTAGCAACTGTCAAACAACTCACACAAAAAGAAAAAGGGCGCCCGGAGAGATCAGCTCAATCTCCTGCCTACATACTTCATCTGGTATGAAGATCAGGGCGATGTAGTTCCCCTACGCAGGGATAGAGGACTAGCCTAACCAGATAACAGAGGGAGACACAACTAGGGAGACTACGACTCGAGCCTAGATGTTATCATGCAAATCATCCCTAAGTTAAGGTTTCTAGCTAAATGGCACAAGGGCCAGCCTATCCTAAACATGACTTGCACAGGAAGCAAGCCACACACACACTTAACTTGCACAGGAAGCAAGCCAAGCAAAACCTAACTTGCACAGGAAGCAAGTCTAAACTAATCCTAACTTGCACAGGAAGCAAGTCAAACAATCCTAACTTGCACAGGAAGCAAGTCAAACAATCCTACAAGCACAGATAGCACACACTATACACAAGCAAGTGGCTCAAACAAGGGTTAGGCACTGAGGCCAACTGGAATAGGGTCAAAGATTGCTCTTAACCTTGCCATTGAGGGGCTAAGGTGAAGCAGATGAAAGGATGAAGTGAGGATGAGACCTCACAGCTCTTATCCCTGGCCTGGGAGAGCTCAAGACAAGAATGTGTGGGTTCAGAAAGTGGGAACCCTTCTACACATTTAAAACTGACTCAACTGTACAATTGTACAAGATCTTGGGTTTGTATCCGCAATGCATCAACACAGTGGTGTGAGCAAAGCAGATGACACACTGAATAGTGGGGGATAGATTGCATATCCCTACCTTCCACCAATTGCCTCTTCACTTAGGAGGTCTTTGACTCTATGCAAGGACAAAATTAAACATCCACAAACATTGCCTCTTAAGGAGGGCTTCAGACAGTTGCCTGGCCAAGTAACAGGCCAGGTCTTCCAGACTACATGAAGTAAAAGAGACATACCTCAATGCAAATTGCTTATACAAGCAAAGCAAAGCAAAAGTTCACAAGGAACTAAAAGCAACTAAAGTACCTGAAATCAGTCAAGCACAGTTAGTGTACAAGTCAGAGTTAAATCAAAATGAAACAGACATCAACCAGTCAACACAAGCAAGTGAATGTGCAAGGCACAAGGCTTAAGGCATGTGAGCCAAGCCACCTACAAAACAAACAAGTTAGACAATGATATTCAAGCAAGCTCAATCAAATTGTAATGATCTCTTTGAAGCATTTGTAGCTTAACCTGAAAACATAAGCTCAAAAGTGAGTACCAGGACCACTAGGGCAAGCCTAGGGTCAAAAGAGAATGAAAAAGTTAAAACAGCAAAGGGCAAGTATCCAAAGTCATGTTCAAACAATCAAGAAACAATCCCAATTGGTTTCACATTCATATCAATCATCATCATCATTTCATGAACAATTTAGGTCAAAGTATAGCAAACAGAAGCTCATAGAAGTCAACAGCAAGACTTAACTCAAAAGAAATCTTAAACATTTCCAAAAATCACCAAATAAATCATGATCAATTACAACCCACAGCATGGTAAGCATGTCAAATTTCATCTCATTTGGACAAGTGGAAGGCAGTCAATGAAAATCAGAAAGTCAAAGCCATTTTGAACATGCTTAAGGAAGTCAACCAAACATGCATCAACTTAGAAAAATCATAAATCAGAGATGGTGTATGATAAATGAATGGGACCAAAACCATGGAAAAGATGAGGATGTCTAGTTATCTCATGTAAAATTTCATGTCCATCTAATAAAGTATGAGAATTTCACAAATGAAATGGGAACAAGTGTCACAAAAAGTCAACATATGACCAAGCAGGGGAGAAAATCTCAAACAATTAGGAAATGCCACATATAACTCCAAGAAAATTCACATGTGAACTAGACATACAAGAGTAGGTTCATGCAAAAAATCAGATCAATTGGAGGTCAAGAAGCATGGTAATGAAAATCATGAAGTTGGACATCAATGGTGTGACACAAATTGTCACACCCTAATTCAAAAAATCATATCTCACAAACCAGCAATGATAAATTCACAAACTCTACACCAAAATCACCATGAGTGTGTCTAGTTTAAGCACAAAAAATTTGGGAGCCATTGGATACATTCTCATCATTTCACAATTGATTTGGCAAAGTGTACAAAATTTGGTCACATGTCACAAACCCTAACAACATTTAAAAACCACTCATCCAAAAATTCTGGAAAAATAATGATAAAAAAGTAGAGATCATGATGAACACAACACAAAAAATCCCATTAAATTTGGATTAAAAATGAACAAGTTATGATTTTTGTAAGTTAGGCATGGCAAATGAAACAAACATTACAAAACAAAATGATTAATGGAATAAATAAAGAAACAATGGGGGGGTCAACGCCCCGGTCAACGCGCCAACATGGCCAATAGCAGGACGGCATGGCAGCGCTCTTTTTTAATATATATTTTAGAAGGCGTTAAATAAATGAATTGGCATTGCGCCCCAGTGGTAAAACACTTGGTATTTGAAGCAAAGGTCTGGGGTTCGAATCCCCCTCGCCCCATGCCTTTTGGCATTTATTTAGAAACAAGGCAAGGCAATTGCTACAGTAAGCACAATGCAGAAAACACATTACAGTATTCATAGTGCAGAAAAAAAAGCACTTACAGTAGCAGTAGCAGCATCATACAGTATTCATAGTGCAGAAAAAGTACTTACAGTTGAAAAAAAATTTTGTTCCAAATCCAAGAATAAACATATCAATGTGTACATCTAAGCATATACATCAATAATCTAAAATTATTTTTCATCAATTTAGTTCAAAACGGAAGAAACAAACAAAAACAACTTTGACCATCAAACTTAAAATCCACTTTTCTCTCTTGATACCTAACCATTTGTCTCGATTCAAAGCCCATCATGTTCATGGTGAAGAGATCTATAAGATGTATTACATGTTTTTGCGAATGGTTAAATGTGAATTTTACCTGTTCTTGCAAGGCAGCAGTGATTCGGTGGTCTCCTAGCAATGGTGAATCGAAACAGATATGCCTCAGCCTCCCACACGATGCATGGTTGAAGATTCTTGGCTTGACACAGATTGATTTGGCTTTAAATCAAACCTGCTATTAAAGGAGCTTTGCAGAAAGCAGTTGGTCCAGAGCTTCTCACAGTTGAAGAATGATGGCTCTAATGTGCTCACAAGGCTGCTTGGATGATGCAGCAACAAGGTCCAGATGGTGGCCTATGGAGTTTTTTGCAGTTTTTTTGAAAAAATGATCAAAGTGAGGTTTTTTAGAGAATGAATTTCTGTGTCATCAATGCAATTGATGCTGCTGCTGGTTCATTTTGATGACAGGAAATGGTGAGGAAATGGTATTTGGTATTGTGCAATGCTTTGTCTCTTGACAGTTTTTACAGAAAATTGGAAATTGCCAAAAGCCAAGTGAATGTTACTTGAGAAAAACAATGATGTGTGCAGTCAGTAGTATTTGTTCATGACAGAAAATGAGGGCAAAATTCTGCTGGACAGTACAAGGCATTGTTGGAAGTATGGAGTGGAAGTGTCCTTTTGTTCCAAAATTTAAGCAAGCAAGGAATGGCTTTCTTTTTTGCTGGTTTTTCTGCTGCAAATTGAGGCTTCAAACTGACAGAAAAATGATCAAGAATGCTGCTAGAAGTACCAAGCATGGCAAGGTTCATGGGAGTATGGAGTGGTATGGTTGTATTTGTACTTTTGGCCAAATTCAAGCAAGTTAAAGAATGGCTTCATGTACTGCATAATTTGACTTGGCAAACATGTTTTAAATGATATTTCTGAGCTGTTCCAATTGGCCAAATGTTAGAAAAATGTTTATATCAAAAAGTCAAACATTGGTCAAACTTGCATTTAAATGAAATAGGTCAAAAAATGCCATTTTGATTGGTGAAGTTTTGGCTCATGAAATTTATATTTTTGGAAAGAGGGGATCAAA
The DNA here is from genome assembly GCF_024323335.1 of Lathyrus oleraceus. Lineage (NCBI taxonomy): Eukaryota > Viridiplantae > Streptophyta > Magnoliopsida > Fabales > Fabaceae > Lathyrus > Lathyrus oleraceus. Next base: position 19,564,439 of record NC_066581.1, read on the forward strand.
TGTGACTTGTAGGAAAAAACCCCACCAAAATTGGCCAAACGGTTTGAGAGATATGGCCCTTTGAAGTTCAAGATTTTCTGAAATCGATTCGATCATAACTTGTCAACCACACATGGGAATTGAGAGTTCTTGGACTTTTTGGAAATGGGAGAACAAGATCTTCAACTTTCATGTTGGGCAAAAATTCATTTGAGGCTTGTATCATGATGTAATTTTGAGGATCAAGACTTTCCATTTTTGGTAAGTTTCAGTTACAGGTCCAGTTTCCATTTTTGGAAATTTTTGATCTGGCTTCAAATTCTTCCATGATGGTGTTTGACATGATATATGAGGACTATTTGGACATGAATGAGCTCTCTCAAACCAAATCCAATCATCAAATCACTGATTAAATGGACAGTTGACCAACAGTTGACTTTTAGGGTTTCTGGTTGACTGTGCATTGACTGATGAACTCCAAACCCTAATTCCTTGAGAACTTGACTTCAAATGATGTCCCAAGTTGTATGGACTCTTGATTATTGATCATGGTGCCCAAATTCCACAAGAATGGCCACCATCCACTGCCTTGACTGACTGTTGACTTTCTAGGGTTTTTGACTGTCTGTATATGAACTGATGACCTCTGAGCCTTCAACCCTTGACATGAACACTTCAAATGGACCTCCAAGTCATGTGAACTTGTTGGACAAACCCTAGGGCCTTGGCCCCTTGAGAATTGTGCTTGCTTGCTTGGTTGACTGATCTCCTGATCAGTTTGACCTAATTTCTTGATTGGCTTGCACTTGAGGCAAAAGAGGATTATGCAAATGCTATGCAATGGACCATGATATGCTATGACCTAATATGAAAATGTATGTACAATGATAGGTGCAAATTTGAGGTGCTACATTAACCGGTTAACACTGTTATGAATTGTGAAAAATTGCTGTTCTGCCTGCGTTAACCGGTTAACCCAGGGCGTTAACCGGTTAACAGTGTTAAAATGTGCCAGGAAGCGTGTTCTGTCTGCGTTAACCGGTTAACCCAGGGCGTTAACCGGTTAACACTGTTGAAAAGTGGAAAAATTAATATTTAAAATGTTGTGTACATGTTTGATGGTTGGCCTATATCGGTGTATGATATAGTAGGGATCATTTCCCGTTGTTTTGAGCAGTATAGGTATTAGTAGAGTGTGCTAGTACTGTGATTGGATTAATTGGCATGACATGATATGAGTATGTGATAAATATGCCGATGACGTGTGAAAATATGCATAATGTTGTGAATGTATATCTTATGCATGTATTTGTGAATGGACTGTTTTATGGCTTAGAGTGTGAGCATATGTCCTTGTGGATTGTTGTTGATGGTTGTATGCTAGGTGAATTAGCATGCATATTGTGGCCTTTATGGTGGTAGCTAATTCCCATGGTGAGGAATTAGTGAGTAAATCATTGTGGATTGTTGTTGATGTTTGCATGCTAGGTGATTAGCGTGCATAGCATAGCCCTTGGGGTGGTAGCTAATTCCCATGGTGAGGAATTAGTGAGTGAGTCACTAGGTCTCAAATGAGTGGGACTAGTGGGCTTGGTAGCCGTATCTGGATTTGATCGGTGAGGTTGAACTATATGTTCACGAATAGTCGGTACCGCATGCATGGAGTCTCATTGCATAATGTATGTATGGCGTATAATATGAATGGATGTATTCCAATATTATACGTGTGTTTGTGTTGGTATTGAGTATGAGTATGAGTTGTATTGGTATTGAGTATGATGTTTGAGTTGATGTGCCGTTACCGAATGTGTGATATGATTAGGGGGATTAATGTGTTATTTACTTAGCATTACATGATATTTTATAATGCTTATTATATCGATTGAGGAACTCACCCTTACAACTATGTTTCAGGTAACGAGCAGTGATTGAGTAGAATCTAGAGCTTGGAGTCTAGTGTAGTTCCTTAGTGGGTCATGCTCTGATAGATGTAACATCGGGACGGGATGTTTTACCTTGTTGAATAATTTTACATGTAATGTGTTACATGTTTTGCATGATTGATTTGATTTCTATCCGCTGCGTATTGTGCAAATGTTTTATGTTTTGAATTAATAAAAGAGCATGACAGTTATTTTGATGATTGGTGTGAAGTGATTGTGTGACACCCTTAATTGCACCTTTACTCTGATGTATATATTTGTTGTTTTAATTAAATTTTTGGGGTATTTTAGAAGGGTGTTACAAAGATCATTTTCCATTCCGCAAACACTTTCTCACATATAATCCCCAATAAATCAACTCATATCACTCACATCCTTAGTAGGGCAAATTTTTATTTACCCTTTTTAGTATTTAATCATATCTTATCTTGAAAGCCGTAGTTATCCATACATTCAAGCCCGGGGAGATTAAATAGGGGAAACTATCATACCCTCAAATTCACCTTTTTTTCATATCACCTTCCATAACACTAATTCATAAGAATTCGTCCCTCATACATAATTTCATGTGCATCTACACCGACAATGATCCTCAAACTCAAGGCATGGGGTTCATCCAAGGAGCTTCAAGACCCCTGATCATGTTGAGGTGTGCCCAAGCCACCTTAACTCTAATACTCATCATCAAGAATCCCTTGAACCTTGGAGGATCACTCAAGATATCCCACTCACCTCCACAACCCTAATTGTATGGTGAACCCTCATTGAAGACTTGTGGAGATTCATTTGGTCACCAAAGGACCTCAATCCTAGTTCTTGACCCTTAGTGACTTGTACAAGTCATGATTCACTTTGTGCCTCATATATACCTTTTAGGACCCCTAATATCCAAATATTGTTATATCACAACCTCTTTAATTACCTCAATAGACCTATTGCACCCCAAAACCCTAATTTGCATGGCTTTGGCTCTTGATGAAACTTGTGGTCCAAGAAACCCTAATTTGTGCATCCTTTTGCTTCATGGTCTTGCCTCACTTGATCATCCAATCATTTAACACCCCATTAACCTTCAATTAAAGTCATTTTCAAACATAATTCATCAATCAAACACTCATTCCATCCATGGTACAAGTCCTTAGTTTGATCTTGAACTTTGAACTTTCGATGCATTAGATTCACCCATGGACTTGACCTAAAATCATCCCACCAAGAACCAAGACTCATTTTCCATCAATATATGATCATATTAGCTTCAAACATCCATCATGGTGCCTTAAAAATCAAGAAATCTCAAAATGAAATTTCTAGGGCATGTTGGTTGGTCACATTTTGGCAAGTTTGGCCTACCATTTGGTCCAAACCCTATTACTTTTTCACCTTTCAAGATTTTCAAGATATTCTTTAATCCAAACTTCCTAATTAAATCCCTCTTCAACTTTGTTTCAAGGTCCAAGACCTAATTTGTTGAACAATGACCTAAAATTCTGGATTAGCCAAGCTGGTCAAGATGCCTAGCTAGACCTATAATCATGCACATGACCTCTAATTTCCCTCAATGCCATTTCCAAATGATCAAGGCCATGGAAAAGAACAATTGGCACTAGTTTTATACAAAATGCACTATCTAATTTTATTTGGCCTAAGTTCAAAGTTGGTGACTTGCCATGGGGCACACATCAGACCGCACTTAGACAGTTTTTGTATTTTGATGAATTAGGTCATTAAACTCATGAGTTCTGATTCCATTTGACTCAAGATATGTTACATAACATTGTTTGATAAGAATACAAGAAATTTTGAATGTAACCAAGGTCACATGAAGTCAAATCAAAGCTAAAGTCAAAAGCAACTTTCCCCCCAAAATGGTAAAAAGCAAAAACCACCACAATTCTGATTAAACCATCCTTGTCCCTCCTATTTGGTGCTAAGATGCATATAGATTGAATTGAGGGAAAGGCCGAGTCAGAGGCAAGCCACACTTGTCCCACAAGTCTCACTTTTGAGCATGCTTCGACCTTCATCCTTTTCTGAGCAAACTCCTTTCATTCTCCATTTAAACCATCCAAACACCTTCTCTATAAATATAGGAAGGTGTTCCATCCATTATCCATGTTTTTCAAGCCAAGTTAACCACCCAAAAACCTTCCCTCAATCCCTTAAGCTTTTTGAAACCCCAAAACACCTTGCAACCACCTTCCCTGAGCTGCTCATACTCATCAGAGCTACCATTTGAGATTGATTTTTATAAGGTAGTTGCACCCATCATTTTCACTCAAACAAGTTACCCTCTTGCTCGAAATTCCTCTCTGATGCTAAGCCCTATGGTCCAAGCTTTGATTATCCATTGTTCAACATTTTATTTTACTTTTAGGGTTGAGTTCATTCCGAAGTTCATGTAAAATACTCTACCCTCAGAGCCAATCAATGGCTCATGGGTGTGGAGAAGACAACAATGAAGTGTATGAGAGTTGAATTCATGATTGATTCCTCCTAAAAACACGAGTTGTAGAAGTGTATTTTCCATGGTTGAAGGTTGAAGATGACATCATGTGTCTGTTGGTCGCACGTTTTTGAACTTAAATAAATCTTGTGTCATGTCCTGATTGGTTGTTCTGCGTGCGTTTTATTTTTATTGTTTAACTTTAATATTTTATTTTTTGAAGAGCTCATTTGACACCACAAGACGCTTGGCCAAGTGGATGGGGGTTGACCCTATGACCCCAAGGTCAGGAAAATACACTTCTGCAACTCGTGTTTTCAGGGGTTCAACCCCCAGCGCCCCCTTTGTTTTTTTATTATCTTTTCTTTCTTTTCTCATTTTCTTATTTTTTTAAAACTATTTTTTTTCAATTTCATTTTATTTTTTTCACCACTCATATTAATTTTAATCAAAATATTTTCCAAAAACACTTGACTTATTTTTCCCCTTTTATTTTATTCCATATTTTGTTTATTTTATTTTGACTTATTTTATTGACTTTTCATGTCTTTGTTAATGGTGTTTAATGAAATCTATTTGGTCATGACCTTGGTTATTTAGGGTTGATAAAACCTTCAATACTTTAAATCTATAAAAGAATGATCAATGGATCATTCATGATACTTTGAGGTATTGATAGGTTTCCTCTATTTATCCATACTTAAGTCATTTGGTGCATAGATGAAACCATACTTATGATTCTAACTTGTTGATCCATTTGACTTGTTTTGTTTCCATTGACTACTAAGCCTCTAATACTTGTGCTTCAATGTTTAACTTGTATATAACTTAATCACTAATAAATTGTTAACTTGTAATCATTGAGTGATATAATATTCCATTTATTAAATCATTGATAGATGGACTCGGGGTTGTATAACTTTCATTGTTTCAAATCTATTATTAGATGATCATGGAACATTTCAATACTTTGCATCAATGATAAGTTATCCCTTGATGCGCCATATTTTGAGTCGTTTGACTTATGTATAGATAATCCTCAAATGTTTACTTTGTATATTTAACTAACCAATATCTATACATCATTAACCTTGACACTGTTAACCATTGTTATTGTTGATCATTGTTATTATCATCGTGTGCTTTACTTTTATGTGAATTATATTACATTTTGATTTACTTTCAAGCACTCGTTATCATCATCATTGTATATACCTCTCATGCATGTTTATTATTGTTATTTACTTATTGTCATCATACAATAAAAAATTAAAAAAACATGAAAAAATTATAAGACTGAAAAGATGCATTTCACTTGTAATCAACTTTGGACTTAGAGGATTTCATTTAGGACCCTTGCTTGGAGACCTTGCCCTAATCTTTTGACACTTTGACTTAACCTTGGATTTCATCTGTAACTTGTAATATTTTATTGTAAGAATGATATCATGGCACTACCCTAGGGAGACATGACTGTAAGATCATTATCCACTTGTTAGCTTAAGTCACTTTTGCACACACAAGGCTTTCTATTGTGCTACATTACAATGAGACCCTTCACTTTCTTGATTGGGTGCCTTGTATATTCTTTCTACGACACCAATTTCATAAACAAAGCAATAAACCCTTGATCCAACATCAATCGGCCTTTTCATAATCAAACTCAAAAAACAATAAAACTACGATTAGTATTGTGCGTCACGAGCCTTAAGTTGTGGGGAATGAGTAAGGATGGATCTTTCCTACCCTTACTATGATTATTTTGGACACAAGACGCTTGACTTGTTTATCTAGAATATTCATCTTCTCCCATAGACTTTAGTGCAATCTAATCACAAACATCTCTTTTCATAAACCATTTTTCAAGGTAAAATCAACATTGACCCATAAACTCATATTCGCGTCTCACATCGAAATCCCTTTTCTCAAAGATAAAATCAACCAACCCACAAACATTTTCTACTCCGAACTATGGAGCTATGATTCTTCATCACCCAATGAATGATACATAGGCACAAGGGCCACAATCCTTGGTGAGCACAATAATAAAAACCCAAATCCCATCCTTTCACACTCTTTCTGAAAATAAAGCAAATAAATAGATAAATGTCCACGCACACAGACAACTTAAATGGTTCCCATGGAGTACCATGGACGTGAGGGGTGTTAATACCTTCCCTTGCATAATCAACTTCCGAACCCGATCTCGATTGCGAGACCGATTCCTTACGCCTTTCTTTTTTATATGAGGGTTTTATCGACTATTTTACATCTCCTCTATTAAAGAGGAACTCCAATAAAATTTGGTGGAGACTCTTCTGTTTTTTTCCTTTTCTCTCTTCTCTTTGAGTAAAGGCAAATCTTTAGTTACAGTCCATCCAGTTTCGTCTATCCGATTTTTAAAAAACCTAGGGTGCGACACTCATCAACCACTAGCTACTCAAACAAATGATAGAGATAATTACAATTATAAACCCCTTGTTTTTGATGGAGATAGATTTTACTATTGGAAAGATAGAATTGAGAGCTTATTTCCATGTCACAATGTTTATCTATGAGATATAGTAGTTGATGGCTATGCACACCCAGTAGATGCAAGTGGCAATAAAGTGGAAAAAAGAGTGATGACTAATCAACAAAAGAAAGACTATAAGAATCATCACAAAGCAAGAACCATCTTGTTAAATGCTATTTCATACACTAAGTATGAGAAAATCACGAGCAGAGATACTGCTAAATCTATTTTGATTCTCGGAGGATGACCCATGAAGGGAATGCTCAAGTCAAAGAAACCAATCCCCTTTTCTTGATTCAAAAATATGAAGCATTCAAGATGGAGGATGGAGAAACTGTTGAGAACATGTTCTCAAGGTTTCATACTCTTGTTATAGGACTTAAGGTTTTGGACAAAGGGTATTCTATTGCTGATCATGTTAAAAAGATAATCAGAAGTATACCTAAGTATTGGAGACCTATGGTAACTGCTATGAAGTTATCAAAGGATCTTAACAACACTTCTCTTAAAGAACTAGTTAATTCTTTAAGAAGTCATGAGATTTAGCTCGAGGAAGATGAGCCCAAGAGGATGAGCAAGTCAGTTGCTCTGAAGTCTTTAGGAAAATCTGAGAAGACTAAAGCTCTTCAAGCTGAAACTAATGAAAAGTCTAAAGAGGAATCAAAAGAAGAAGATGAATTGTCTTTTATGTCCATACGGGTTAGTCAACTCTGGAAGAAAAGGAAAGGAAAATTCAAAGGAAAAAGAAGGAAATATGGTATTTCTGAGTTCACTTCTGGATCCAAGAAGGCTGGAACTGGCAAAGAACTCATGTGCTTCGAGTGCAAGGAGCCTGGCCACTTCATGAATGAATGTCCCGAGTTAAAGAAACAAAGGCCAATGTAGAACTTTAGAGGAAAAAAGAAAGGTCTAATGGCTACATGTGACGATTCAGAGTCTTCAGAAGATGATTCTGAAGAAGAGCACGTTAACATGGTGATGATGGCTTCCACATAAGCTCCTTCAGAAATGACTCAATTAGAGTCAGATTATGAAGAGGTATTTTCTGAACTATCTCGTTCTGAGCTTGAATCAAGTCTGTCAGAAGTTCTGGAGAAATATCAGAATCTTCTTAACAAATACAAGGAACTGAAAAAGATTCATGTATCTGAATCAAAAGCTCACTGTAAGCTTCAGAAAGAGTTTTCGGGTTTGAGTGAAGAAAATCTTACTTTGAAAAATAATAACTTTGTGCCTTTAAGCAAGAGTCTCAAACCTGAAAAGAAAACTATTTCTAAAGCCTCTACCTGTACAATTCCCCAAGTAGGAAGGCTTATTATTCACCAAGGGGTTTCACCAGAGTTTCATCAAGGGGTTCCATCAAGAGTGATCGGGTTATCACTAGAGTCTTACCAAGATTCTAAATGATCGGATGATTGTAGGAATTATACAATCTGAGGATCGTCAGAGTCCTACCCGATTCTCGTAAAATGATCGGATGATCATAGGAATCATATGCAAGTTTCACCCGGATGGGCTGAAACTGATCAAAGGGGTTCTACTAGGGTTTTATCAAGCAACAACCAGAGGATCGTCAGAGTCCTACCTGATTCTCGTAAAATGATCGGATGATCATAGGAATCTTATGCCAACTTCAATTGGATGGGCTGAAACTGATTAAAGGGATTCTACCAGGGTTTTATCAAGCAACGACCGGAGGATCGTCAGAGTCCTAGCTGATTTCCATAAAATGATTAGATTATCATGGGAATCGTATGCAAGTTTCACCCAAATGGGCTGAAATTAATCAACAGGGTATCATCAAGGTTCCATCAAAGTTTGGTTACCAAAAGAATGTCAAGGGTTGTTCAATCCTTACTAATCCCCAGAGTATACTAACTCCATGGTCAAAATCAGGGTCCCTCTCTATATTTAATCATCTCCTCCCTGAGAAGATGAAGACTCACTGTCATCATCATCTCAGTTTGAAGCTGATTAAATAGGGACAACTGTCGTACCCTAAATTTTGACCATCGGATCTTTCTGTTTTTAACACTAACATAAATCACCTGGTCAACCTCAATGACATAAAAAGTCAAAGGGGGACCATTTTGACTTTTTATGAGAGTATTTGGTTTTAAATTTGTTCATTTAGGATTAAATCAAGTTTTTTAGGGACGAAATTAAGGTTAAGATTGACTTCAATTAATGTTAATTGCTTAAATATTAATTGGATTTTGTTTATAATAGTAAAATTCCTTAGAGTATTAAGTTGTTATTTGAATGAAGTGGGCTCGGGTTAATTTTAGTATTTTAATTGGATCTTTTAAAATTAATTAGTTTTTGATTGATTTATAATTAAGTTATTTAAATTATATAGTTTATATTATTAGGATATTTAGAATATTATTTTAATTAGTCAGAAGTATTAGTGGTGATGATTTTGCTTTTATTGATACTGGCCAAGAGGCCCATGCCCCATTTCAATTGGGTCAAACAAATAACCCAAGTCTATAACCAAATTAGGCCTGGCAAGACCCAAAGTCTACCATTGAACCGTATCATTTGTGACCCGGACCCATCCGACATTCACCCAATTCCCCAATTCCCCAAAACCCCAACCTACGTATAATCATAAGCAGAAATGGATTCAAACTCACAATTTCGAAAATTAATCAGAACTTTCTAATTTCATACAAATCATAATAATTTACAATTGAATTATGACCAAATACATTACAAATTTCAGTTACAATTCGAAAATCCTAATCTATTTCTAACCTAAATCATATTACAATCAAATCAGATTCTAAAAATTCTAAAAATCAATCTAACTTAATTACATAAACCCTAATTCTTAATCTATATAAACCCTAAGAGAAGAACCCTTTGCTGCTGCAAACCCAACCCATCACTAAAGTTCGAATTAACTAGAGATTAGGATTTCACATTGAAACCCTAATTCTTCCGAACTCAGCCTCTTTTACAGCCCAGTGGCACCTCGCATCAAACAAAGAACAAGAATTAGAGAAGGAAATAGTAGGATCAACATAGACACACGACAGGGGAAAAAGAAAAAGTTCAAAGCGATTACCTTTTTACTAAAGAACTTCTCATCTCTGTAGGTTGGTTGAACTTCGATGCATTGCTCATTTTATTTGATTATGTGATGTTGTTGTTATATATGATTGAGTTTAAATTTGGGGATCAAGGTCCCGATAATCTTATTTTTGGTTTGTGATGTGTTTGGACAATATTGATTATTTGATGTCTGATTGGGGTTTAAGGGTTTATGATCTATTGTTTGATGAAGGTTTGAGTTGAGTCTGGATAGGATATGGTTAGATCTAGGTTGGGTTAGGGTTCAGGCGAAGGAAGGAGATATAGATTCATCTTCTTCAAGGGTAGGGTTCACCACGAAGGGGTTAAGGTTCATCTGGGTAAAGTGTTTAGGGGTTAGGGTTCATAGGGTTAGGGTTAGGGTTATTGGTTTGAGAAATTTTTGGGTTGATGTTCATCACCCAGATGAATATCGGTTGAAGACTCCGGTTGAGTTTCAACCAAAAGTATGGGGTTCATGATGGTTCAGGGTGGGGGATGGTGGTTTCTAGGTTGTGTTTGTGGTTTTAGGAAAACGTTCATCATGTTCATGATGAACATGATGAATATGGTGGTCCGGTAGGGGTTGGTGGTGGTACAAGGGCGTGGTTCAAAGAGAGTAAAGAGAGTAAAGAGAGAGACAGAGAGAAGTAGAGAGAGGAAAAAAGAAGAGAAATGAACATTTGTGAAGGAATTCGGTTTATATACCCCTCCCTCCATTACCAAATCCAGAACACGTGACCCCCTGATGGCCACACGATGAGCATACTTTGACTCATCCCCAGTGGGTGGTTCCATTGTACGTCGATATTTGACTTCAATCTCGTCCCTCCATCTGGATGACTTCCTCTGGTCATCCCATCCAACGTGTGAGGATCGATCTTGTTGGCTCTCCAGTCAATAGACCTGACACTCCTATTTAAGAGTTCGTCGTTGACTCTCTTGGGTTGACCATGGGAGCACTAGGATCAGAAAGGCAAGTGGGCATCTCTCCCTTGCTATCCTCACCCCCAACTTCAAGCCTGTTGCTAGTTTAGTGTAAAATACACCCCCTTTTTTAATTGATTAATTAATTATTTTTATTAATTTTGTTTATTAATTTATAAACTTTGTGATTATTCCAATTAAATTAACTATTAATTTTAATTAATCTTAATAACCAATTCATAAACTTTAGGATTAATTAAATTAATATTTATTTAATTATTTCATTTTTGAGTCTTCATGGTTTAATTAAATTAATTAAATTAGGGTTAATTTAATTAATAAATTATAATATTTGTGTCCAATTAATTAAGGATTTTAAAAATTTAGGGTTAATTAAATTAGTAAACATGAGATAAAATCAGGGATAAATTCTAGGGTTTTAGGGGATAAAAATCAGGGATAAAAAATGGGATAAATGGATATGTTATACTGCAACTTATTTAATTTATTTTCTTAATCAATATAAATTACATTTTTTGTAATCAAATAGTATGATAAACAAATGGGATAAGGACATGGGATAGAACATGGGATAAAATTCTAAGGGGTTTCAAGGGATAAAAATCGGGGATAGGAATCAGGATAAGAGATATATCATAAGTATATAATCTTACTATTAATTTATTTTCGTAAATAAATTAAATATTATATTTTTGAAATCAATCAAGGGATAAAATCAATTTAAACTCTCCTCAAACTATAAATCCTTTGTCCTAGTGCATTGAGACATTTTTCAAAATCAATTACTTCTCCATCTCCGATGCGTGAGAACTTTTAAGGCATAAAAACAACAACTAAACAAATATTATCTACAAGAACTACGATACTCTGATCCCTCGCCTAATGCGAAGGTACGTAGGCATAGGGTTGTAAACTCTAGCAAGTACGACAATAAAAAATATTTTTTTTGGTCTCATGTCTATTATAAAATATTTTCTCTATGAATATGATAAATAATTAGCAATTAATCAATAATCAAACAAACATCTATAAACCTACACTAACCCTAGAATTGAGAGAAGATTCCATTGAGTACAATGGAGGTGAGGGGTGCCTAGTATCTTCCCCTTACTTAACTAACTCCCGAACACAATATCTCATCCTTAATTTATAGGGTTTCTCATTATTTTCATGTTCCTTAGGAGCGAATAAAAGATGATGGCGACTCTGTCATTTTTCCAGCCGCGACAAGATGTATTCTTCATAATCTCCCCCTTTTGATGATGATAAACTTTTTGAATTCTTGTTTTACTAATGATTTAAAACTCCCTCCCTAAGTTTTGTGTCTCCCTCTTAATTGGTGAATCATGTAATGACAAAATCAAACTTTTAATGTCATTATTTCAGTGTTTATTTTAATCCATACAAAGATTTGACAGGTTTGAACACTTTTTGTTTATTACCAGGAAGCACATAATCTTCCAATTGATCCATGTAAATCTCCTCATCAAGATATCTATTTAGGAATGTTGTTTTGGAATTCATTTGATGAACTATAAGCTCATGCAAGGAAGCTAATGCAAATGAAGCTCTAATTTTTATTGTGCTTTCTACTAGTACATATATGTGTCGAATTAATCAATATCTTACTTTTGTCTAAACCTTTAGCTATTAATCTACACTTGTGGGTGTTCAGTGTACCATCACTATGATATTTCCTTCAAAACACCCACTTGCATCCAATGGGTCTCGATCCTTTAGGTAGATCGACAAGTTCCAAAGTATGGTTTGACATTATTGAATCAATTTCGTCTTGGATAACATCATTCTAAAAGGAGGAGTCCCTTGAAGCTATTGATTCCTTATAAGTCTTAGGATCATATTCTACTTGAATAATAATAATAAGAATCTTAGGACAAAAATAACATTATTTCATTCTACTAGATAAAAGAAATAAATTCATTATCGATATTGTTTGTTCCTAAATCCTTTGCCTTTCATAATCTCTTATTTATTCTAAGTTCGAATTGTTTTTCAACAATATGTGAAGAGCCTTTCTCACGAGGTTCTTTATTTGTGGGAATCTCGAATTCTTTATCTTTCATGACGAGGTTCTAAAGGAATTTCACATTCCGGGATTCAATAATTTCATTAAACTCCAAATTCAAAAGTCTATATACTTTAATGTTAGGTGCATAACCTACAAGAGCGCTTTTGATCCTTCGAGGATCCAACTTAGTCATTTTCTTTATTTCAGCTAGACCGTTTTGTTATGGTGTATGAGATGTAAAATATTCATGTATAATGTCATATTCTTTGCAATATGTATCAAATTTAAATAGAAAAATATTCTTCGATAAGTACTTTAATACTTCTAATTAATTTATTTTCTACTTCCCCTTTTTTTTAAAATACATTAAATACATTATTTTTATGTTTTAAAAGATATACATAATGAATATAGAGAAATTATCAATATAAGTAATAAAACACTTATTTCTCCACGGGTTAACATGCTATTAAATTCACATAAATTCAAATCAAAAGTTAATTTCATAATTTGAAATCATAAAACTTTGATGAATTTGACCACGGTGGTTATTAACAAATTCATATTTTAAAATTTTAAAATTTTAATTTCAATTTATCCTTCCATCGATTTACTTAACACGACACAATTATTATCTTTTATGAAAATTAATCTTAAAAAGTAAACAAAAAGAATAAAACTTAACAATCAAACCATCACTACTATGTGTTTGAAAATTGATTACATTTCAAATTTGTTCAAATCAAAATTCATTAGCATAATTTGGGACCCTAAATTTTAATAAATTTAATCAATATAATCATATCAAAATAATAAGTTATATTTAACAAAAATAAATAATTATGCATTGTTTGAAGTAGTATGTCTACCACTCTGTAACACAAAGTTTTTGTTGGTGCAAAGGTAGAATAAAAGATGAATATTCTATTAAAAGAATGACGGCTACGAAAAGGATTAAAAGTTACAATGATTGACACCCTATTTATAAGCTAAAACTAGGGTTACTACAATAGGATAAAATACTAAAATACCCTCTAACAAACTTAGGGGCTAAGAAAATAATACAATTTAAATATGAATTAAATCTAATAAAATCTAATACCATCCCTTAATTCATATTCCATCAAAACTTGTAACACCAATTCCATCCCTTAATATGAGAAATTGGTCAGTCTTGATAGCTTTCGTCAGAACATCTGCCAACTGCTTCTGAGTGCTGCAGTGTACAACTTCTAACACTCCCCTCTGAACTTGATGTCTCAGAAAATGATACTTGGTCTCAATGTGCTTGCTTCTCCCATGCAACACTGGGTTTCTGGCAAGATTGATTGCAGACTTGTTGTCAATCATCAGCTTCAGAGGTTTGTTTACTTTAATCTTCAGATCCTGCAATAGATTCAGAATCCACACAGCTTGGCATGCAGTAACAGCACCTGCAATATATTCAGCTTCACAAGTTGACAACGCCACAACAGGTTGCTTCTTGGAACACCAAGAAATGGGACCTCCCAGAAATTTGAATAAGTACCCAGACGTACTTCTTCTGTCAACTCTGTCTCCACACCAATCAGAATCTGAATAACTCAGAAGTTCTGACTCATCCTTTCTTCCAGAAGGAAATAATACTCCATACTTCAGAGTTCCCTTGATATACCTCAGAATCCTGACTGCAGCTTGGTAATGGGACCACTTAGGTTTACTCATGAACCTACTAACCATCTCAACTGAATAGCAAATATCAGGTCTGGTATTGCACAAATACCTCAGAGAACCAACTAACTGTTTGAAGGTTGTAGCGTCCACATCCTTTCCATCAGAGTCAGAATCCAGCTTCTGATTTGTATCAGAAGGTGTGACAGCAATCTTACAATTCTCTAATTCAAATCTCTTCAGAAGTTCTAATTCATACTTGAGCTGATGCAAAATAATACCTTTCTCAGAGTATCTGAATTCCATCCCTAGAAAGTATGTCATTTTGCCTAGATCAGTCATTTCGAATTCATTCATCAGAACTTTCTTGAACTTGGCTATCTCCTGTTCAGAACTTCCAGTCAGCAGTATATCATCAACATATAAACATACCAGAGTCATATTTCCTTCAGAAGTATGCTGAACATAGACACCGTACTCCATCTCACATTTCTGAAAGCCTTGCCTCTTGAAAAATGAATCAATCTTCAGATTCCAAGCTCTGGGCGCTTGTTTCAATCCATATAGAGCTTTGTATAATCTGTACACCATCCCTTCCCGATTCTTTTTCACAAATCCAGGAGGTTGTGACACGTAAACTTCTTCTTCTAATGGACCGTTCAGAAATGCAGATTTTACATCTAAATGCATCAGAGGCCAATTCCTGTTAGCAGCTATTGCAATCACCATTCTGATTGTTTCATGTCTTGCTACAGGTGCAAACACTTCAGAGTAATCCAGCCCAGGTTTCTGTAGAAATCCTCTGGCTACCAATCTTGCTTTATGTTTGCCAATTGAACCATCTGGCTTTAACTTCTGCTTGAAAACCCATCTGACGCTGATGGCTTTCTTGTCTTTTGGAAGTTTTGTCAGCTTCCAAGTCTTGTTTCTCTCTATAGCATCAAGTTCTTCTTTCATGGCCTTCAGCCAGAGCTTCTGCTTAAGAGCCTCTTCTGTACTTATGGGTTCAGAGTCTACTAACATGGCACACTGAATAACTTCTCCTTCAGAGTCTACTTCAGTGTCTTGCAGCATGTCAAATTCTGCATATCTTCTGGGGATGTTTCTGACTCTTTGTGGTCTCTGAACTTGTTCAGAGTCTTCAACTTCAGAGTTTCTACCTTCAGATGGTTGACTTCCTCCAGAGCTTTGACCATCTGAAGGTTCTGGCATATTTCCAAAGTCTGAATTGCCACCAGAATCTGGATTACCATCAGAGTCTGGGTCATCAGAGTCTGGATCATCAGAGTCTGAAACATCAGAGTCTGGAACATCAGATTCTGGATCACTATCAGAGTCAGAATCAACGTCAGAGTTTACTCCAACCTCAGAAATTCTGAACTCTGACCTTTCTTCAGAAGTTCTAACATCAGAATCAGATTGAGACTTATCCCAATTCCAAACTTCTGATTCCTTCACAATCACATCTCTGCTGAATTCAATTTTATTGGTTTCTGGACAATAGAGCTTGTATGCACCTGTACTGTGGTACCCTATCAGAATCATCACTTTGCTTCTATCATCCAGCTTCTGTCTTCTGGCTTCTGGAACATGTTTATAGCAAACAGAACCAAACACCTTCAGATGACTAACACTTTACTTATCTCCAGTCCACTTCTGTATTGGAACTATTTCCTTCAACTTCTTCGTAGGACATCGGTTGAGTACATACGTTGCAGTGGCAACAGCTTCTCCCCAGAGCTTCTGAGGAAGCTTCTTCTCCTTTAGCATGCTTCTCACCATATCAAGCAAAGTGCGGTTTCTTCTTTCAGCAAGACCATTGTGTTGAGGGGTATAAGGAGCAGTAACCTCATGCTCAATTCCATTCTCCTCACAGAACTTCTGGAACTCTTTGGAGTTATACTCACCTCCACCGTCAGTTCTAAGAATCTTCAACTTCTGACCACTCTGATTCTCATCCTTCATTCTGAACTTCTTGAATTCATCAAACACCTCGTGTTTAAACTTAATAAGGGATACCCATGTCATTCTTGTGAATTCATCAACAAATAACACAAAGTATTTATTCCCTCCAATCGATGCTACTGGAAATGGACCACACACATCAGAATGTACAACTCCCAAGGCATGTTTTGCTCTTGGAGCAGTTTCTGACGCAAATGGCAATCGTGGTTGTTTTCCTTCCATGCAAACTTTGCATGACTTTTCAGGCTTCTTAATTGCAGGAATTCCATGTACCAACTTCTTTGAATTCAGATGTTTTAAGCTTCTGAAATTCAAGTGACCAAATCTTCTGTGCCACAGCTCACTCTCCTTCTCAGCACTTGTTGCACTAAGACATTCTGAGTCTGCAGTTCTGACATTCACCTTGAATGTTCTATTCCTTCCCTGTTCTGACTCCATAATCAACTTCTGATTGCAGTCATACAGCTTCAGAAGATTGTCCTTCATGGTAACTGAAAAACCTTTCTCAATTAATTGTCCCACACTCATCAGATTGCTTCTGATGCCAGGTACATACCACACGTTCTGAATCAATGCTGTTTTCCCATTGTTCAGAGTCACTCTGACATTTCCCATACCTTCTGCATTAAGATATTTGTCATCAGCACATCTGATCTTTGTCCTCTTTTCAGAGTCAAAGTCAACCAGCCATTTCTTGTTTCCAGTAAGATGATTTGAGCAGCTAGTGTCCATATACCACCAGTCTATCAGATCCATATTATCAGATTCAGAGGCCATCAATAGCACAGATTCGTCATCAGAACTTCTGGCTATATTTGCTTCTTCTGATTTTCTCTCCTTGTTTGACCAACAGTCTCTAGCAAAATGACCAAACTTCTTACAGCAGTAACATTGGATTTTCTTCTTGTCATACTTCTCTTTTCCCTTCTGAGCATTCTTTTGTCTATCAGAGGTTGAGCTTTCTGACTTCTGACCACCATCAGATCTTCTCCTGGCTTCTGACTGCTTCTGATACCTCCTATCAGAAGTTGCTTTCAGAGCCTGCTGCTCTACTTCCCTTTCAGAAGTTCTCTCAATCAAACACAACTCTTGCGCTTCTAGACTGCTCTGCAGCTCTTCAATTCTCATGGTGCTCAGATCTTTGGAATGTTCTATTGCTACCACAATGTAATCAAATTGAGAGGTAAGGGATCTCAATACCTTCTCCATGATTGTTTCTTCAGAAAGAGTTTCTCCACACGCTTTCATCTCATTAGTGATCAGAATCACTCTGGAGATGTATTCAGAAACTTTCTCATTATTCTTCATGTTGAGATTCTCATATTGCTTTCTCAAGGACTGAAGCTTCACCTTCTTCACTGATGCGTCACCACCATAACATCTAACCAGTGTGTCCCACGCAGCTTTTGCTGTCGTTGAATCTGCAATCTTCTCAAACACATTTACATCAACACATTGATGAATGAAGAACAATGCTTTCTGATCCTTCTTCCTTACTTCCTTCTGCGCGTTTTTCTGTTCGTCCGTCGCATCTGCTGCTACCTGAACATAACCATCAGTGACAAGATCTAGAACATCTTGAGCACCGAACAGTACACGCATTTGGATCATCCAACGATTCCAGTTTTTACCGTCAAATACTGGAAGTTTGGTGTTCATGTTGCCGTTTCCGTTCATCTTTCTACCTTGCACAGTACACTCAGATTTCTCACACAGTGTTTCCCAACCCACAGAATTAAAATTCTGATCAGATTTTGTTCAAGATTCAACACGAATCTAAGAATCAAAATCAAACACACAAGACCTCACGTTCACTCGTGTTTCCCAATGAATCCGAACCGGAGCTCTAGATACCAATTGTTGGTGCAAAGGTAGAATAAAAGATGAATATTCTATTAAGAGAATGACGGCTACGAAAAGGATTAAAAGTTACAATGATTGACACCCTATTTATAAGCTAAAACTAGGGTTACTACAATAGGATAAAATACTAAAATACCCTCTAACAAACTTAGGGGCTAAGAAAATAATACAATTTAAATATGAATTAAATCTAATAAAATCTAATAGTTTTAACATATATGATTATTCAGGTAACATAAATTATATATCGTCTGTCAGTTTTTTTTAATAAATATACGTGAAAATATATACGATATTGTTTTATTTAATATTAATTTTAATGAAAAATTATATAAGAAATTAATAGTAGAAAATTATGTGAAAGAAAATAATAGTGATTTCAATAAAAGTTATTAGAAATTATTAGGTAACTTATTAAGGATAAACCTGATAGAAAAATAGACTATATCAAAATCAAATTTTCCCTTTATATGTTGTTATAGATAACATGAGAAAATAAATAGATGAATAGCCTTTTTGACATATATTGCTATTTATAACTTCTTAAAATTGTAATATGAAAATGACTTTGGTTTCAAAATAAAGGAACTAGTAACGTTTATTGAAAATTGAGTAGTAACGTTTTCTTCTTTCGAAAATGCAGTTACATTTTTCATAACTACATTTTCTTAATGACTTTTTTTATAAAAAACTGTATCACATCTATAACTCCTCCTTTAATCTTTTCAAAATAACTCCCTCTCTTACTGAATCAATTTCTCACCGCCTCATACTATCTTTTTGTCGCATGCTTGCAAAATAAATTGTTTTAATTGAATTAATAAAAGAGTTAAAATTGAATTATATATTTAACGAGTTTTAGTTTAATCAATTTTTTTATATTTTATGAAAATTGCAGGGTTTTTTTTACAAGTGTTCAGATGATGAAAGAAATGTGGGATATGAGAGAAAGAAGGTACTCATGATTACGGTTACTCATAATGGCCCAATCATTATGGAATGAAGATTATACCTTTAATTAGGGGGTAAACTTTCATTTTGTTTCTTTCTCTTTTACATCCTCTCCTCTCATTTTGTTATTTTTTAAATTGTTAGTTTTTGTGTTGTAATTTTTACTGATGTGTTTATATTATATTTGATTCTAATTAATAAATTTAGATTAGGATGACTTTTAATCACAATTGAATGTAATTGAAGTCACATTTTATTATTTACAAATGTGTTGATATGTTTATATGTTAAGTGAGGAAATTGATGCACTATTGATGAATATGATTGTAAAGAGAAGATGAACATGGATTCAGAATATTAAGTTTTTGCTTGATTAATCTATAATAATTCTCATTACATTATGATTATGGCTAATGCATATTTATATAAGGGTGAAATTAGTTACATTCTAACTAACTTCATGCATGCTCTAACAACCTTACCATGCACCCTAACAACCATATAACGCACCTTCACTTTACTCATATATCTATATTCAAATACCTCCCTTCAAACACATGATGGTATGATACAAACAATCTTGAGTTTGTCACGAAAGGTATCAAACAAAGCAGAGGAAAGTGGTTTCGTGAAAACATATGCAACTTGGGTCGAAACTGGTATTTAATGTATGTGAAATTTGTCTACCATATGTTGACGAATGAACCGAATATCAAACTCAATATCTTTATATGTACATGTTGTCACATAAGAGAGTTGGAGTTAGATATTTCAATATTATAAAAGATTTGAAAGCAAGGTAAGCTTTTATGTTTGTACCGATAATAACTATGCTATAATTTCTTGCTTTTAACTGTTGAAGAGAAAATTTATAAGATGAGCATATGTTTTACCTCGAAAATTGGGACAACATTAGTGACATTGGGATGCTCCGGAAAGAATTAAACTATGAAGAAACATCAATTCACTAGTTAAGGGTTAGTTTTCCTAGCGAAAAACATATTTCCACAAGCTATATAAATTCTTTTAGAACATAAAAACAAGGAATCTATTAAAAAATATCAGATTTTTTTTTTGAGAGGGAGAGATTTTAATTTGGGATCACTTTTGAAACGGATCAATCTAATTGGCTCTATTTTAAACAATTTAAGGAGGAACTGTCAAAAAAGGTGAAAGAGGGTTTTGAAGGGTTATTTTGATCGCACAACGTCAATGAAATTATTTTAACCATAAAACTAACATCTTGGGGATGGAATGTTTTAGGTATGTGTAATATAATACCCTATCCGTATTCCTAATTAAAAGTTAATAGGTATGATAAAACTCATGTAATTTTTTTGAAGCAAAAATGTTTCAATGACAAGTTAATATATAATTTGAATCTAAGTATATAAAGAATTAAGAGGATGCATTAGTGAAATAGCTAATAAAATATAATCCCAACACTTTTTTTTCTCATTTTCCACAATTTTTATTATATTTGTAATATTTATATGAAAGAAAAACAAAGTATTTCTTAACTTAAAATAGTAAATTTTACTAAAAGAGAATGACATCACACAGATATTGTGGATATGATAATTCAAATAATTATTGATTTTTTTGTAACAACTAGTGCTACTATATTTTTATAAAATGTATATGCAATGCGAAGGATTAGCTGAATTACTTTTTATCTAGAAATTGAAAAGAGTAAAAGAAAGTAAAATATATATAAAATTATAACATACATAAAATAATATTTTAAATCTTTCCATAGTTAGAAAAGCATGAGTAACTTCAAGTGTAGTATTATTCTCAAATGAAGAAATTAAAACCACAAACACTTAATTTATTCAAAGGATTACAAGACAACAACTTATTCGGAAAGACTTCAAATTTAAAACTAAACTTAAAATACTTAATTAAACAGGAACTCAAGATCAGATCAAGAGTTTTAATTATAAAGTACTTTATTTCACAAAAGGAATTTGAAATTCCTTTTTGAAATATTATTATTCGAAATAAAAATAAACATAGATATTGAGTTACATACTAAGATCTTGTAACATCAAAGGTCATTAAGTTCATCAGAGCTCATCCCTCATGTCACTTATTTTGTTAGTTTGACCTTCAACATGTCGACAAACTCTTGCCTCCTTATAGATTCTTCCAGGCACGCAGAAGTAATTCTTTTTTGGTGCACAATGAATATCTTGTGAGCATATACACAATCCTTCTAATGCACAACCATCTTTCAATATCGTTACCCCTTCTTTAAGTCCAAGAATTTGGTCAGTCCATTCACTAGAGAAAAGTCCTTGCGGGTCATACTTTTTCTTAACTTCCAAAAACTTGTCTGCATAATTATATTTTTTTATCGCTCTCACAAATGCTAAGTTTCTATTTTTTCCCCAATGAGGCAACCCTCCATATTTGAATAGCCCGATTTGTTCTATCTCTTCAATTATGTCTTCATAAAGCCTAGGAGTCAATGGATCTTTGCTTCGATAATATGTGAAATCGAAATCCACACTATCCTCTATTTTTCCCAGATATGCATTGGAAGCTGTAACATAGCGCATAAGGATTCCATTGTACAATTCTAAGCCACATAACGCCTTTGGCTCCAACCTAACCAGAGTTTGAACATCTTCAATGAAATTTCTTACAACGGTCAAAGAAATACTAAATGTTGTTTGATGATAAAATTCTCCGTTGATTCTCCAATCCCATGGACACGAGGTGAGATGATTTTCCCAACTATCCAAACATGCTCCTGATGCCTGCATGCGATTGTGGAATCCAACTATAGGATACTCAAAAAAGGGCAACCCTACAAATTTTTCATTGAATTAGTATTTTATGTAAAGTAGCATAGTTATGGAAGTTATCTTTCAAAAATAAATAAAAGATTACCATTGTTAGTTAGGCCATAACTAGCGTGAGCCAGTGTTCCAGTTACAAATTTTGCAAACCAGCACTTCCCTTCAGCGAAGGGTAGCCGTTCTTGAAGCTCCTCTGTCATTAGTAAAAACAAACTCTTTTAGTTTTTACTTTGTGAAGAAATTGAATCATAAATAATTAATTAACTAACCTATGTTTCTATTAACGTCATATAATTCCGAAGGCAAAGCACGAAATGGCAAGAAATCGTATAAGGCATCTCCTGGCGTATCTATGGAGACACGATCATCGACTCTATAAACAGCTTTTTCTTGACTTGGATACCACATTACATCCCCAAATTCATGCTTTAATCCAAAACTAATCACTTCGTCCCCTAAATTTGAATCACTTTTTGTCAAATATGCAATTGATCTCTTGAACATGGGTTCCAATTTCAGTGTAACCTGCAAAATAGTCCCAATTTAATTATTTGCAATCATTTTAAACACAAGAAAAACTAATACTCAACAACACCGTGTATAATAATACCTGTGAAATAACTCCAAGAACTCCTAGAGAAACTCTAGCTGCATTAATATCTTCGTCTTGAAATTCGATAAGATTTCGAACCTTAGCATAACCATCTTTCTGTTGTGCAGGAGAAACGATTCTAATATGTATAACATGCTCATGAACTGCACTTCCTTTATTCCACAATGTACTTCCATGAGCACCGGTACCTATGAGTCCACCAATCGTTAAACCCCACCAGTATGGTGTATATGGCAATGCCATTTCATATTTTGCAGCTTCATTTATAATCTCTCTCAGTGTCACACCACTTTGCACCGTCATCGTCATGGCTTCTACATCGATTTTCAACACGCGGTTGAGGTTTTTTGTGCTTATTAGAACTCCATCATCTTCATCATCGAGACAAACTAGTTTCGGAATGCTGTGAGAGTAACGTGTTGCTACTTTCATTTTTCTGTTTTTTTTGGAAGCTAAAGCTACTATGGATATGAGTTCAGTTTCTGAGGTTGGGTACATAACCTTACTGGCTCTGCAAATGCTTCGATCTGGAAACATGCCAATGGAGTTTGTGACAGTGCAGTTTGTGTTATGGTTTGAGTTTAAGCAATTGATTGGATCTGGTGGAGGACTTGAAATCACTCCATTGATTAAAAGAAGCAAGATGAAAATAGTGAACTTGAGTAGTTGTTCTCTCATAACTAACTTTGTGATTTCCATTATCAGATTTGCTTTGCTATATCCAACCCATGCTATATGCTATGTATTTATAGAGCTAAATTAACATGCATGCTTTCTCCATAACGTGTTAAACGTTTCGAGGCTATGGATAGAATTTCACTTTAGTTATGATTTATTTCAATATAAAAACAAACTTATATTATATTTTGGATTTAATTGAACTACACTGACAGTGTAAAAGAATTTTATACCGTTAGTTAATTTTAAACGTTGGATATTGAAATAAATTTAACTTTTATTTTAAAGACCTACCAAGTAATGCAAACGGGTGATAATAATGAATCCATACTGTAAATCTTTTTATATTGACAGTGGATAGTAATTAATTTTTTATAATTTTAAAAATAATCAAGAGAGAGAAGATTTAAAATTTAATTAAAATTTAATTTTTTAAGTAAAAAAACTTGTAATTGGTTGTATGTAAAATCTATTAAGTAAAAAAACTTGTAATTGGTTGTATGTAAAATCTATTATGTTTGTGATTATCTAAGAATTTTCCTACTCCGTTTTCATAGAGTTTAATTGAATTATTTTTAAGTTATATATATATATATATATATATATATATATATATATATATATATATATATAATAAGAGAACATTTTTTAGTCCCTTGTGTCATATTTTATGGACCCAAATTATCTTATTGCATTTAAGCAATTTATAACCAATCTCAACTATTTTTGTTAAATAATTGTAAATAAGTAACATATTTCATCCACCAATTTATATAATTTTATTTACACTACATTTTAAATCAATTATAATTAATATGTAAAAGTATGGTAAATCTAAAAAAAACATAAATGATGAGAAATAAAATACATAATAATAACAAATATATAAAATGCATAATAACGGGAAATAAATGTATAATATAGAAATACATAATGATATAAAATATATAATGACGAAAAATAAAATATAAAATAATAGAAAGTACATAAGTTAATTTGCTTTTTTCTCATGTCCAAAACGTTTCTAAATATGCTCCATTAAATCCACTTGAAATTGTCGATGATTATGTTTTTTTTGTGAGGACCTGTTAGATACTTCACCTGATGGAATGTCAATATTGACATGATCATTATCAAAACTACTTCATATGTGTTACGGTTGTCTTCATAGTCATGTCTTCATTGTAAAATAGCGGTTAATTGAAAAAAAAATTAATTACCAAACTAAATTGGTTGTTTTTCAATTTATTGTAATAAGTATTTTAAGCTATAAAATGTACGGGGACATGAAAATGGAGAAGAAGAAAATAAATGCATTCTATCGCAATGAAAACATGTAGTTACACCGAAATGATGAAGAAATTAAATGTACTCTACCATTTTCTATAAATAAAAGAGAAAAAAGGATATTTACGGATAATATAAAATATTTTTACACTGTCAATCAATAAGATTCATGTATTTCATCACATCACACTTTTATTTTTAAAATACTATTATGATTTGACAATATAAAATGGTTTGATGGAATGTCAGTGTAATACTTCTTTACATCGATAGTGCCCTACCTTTAACCTCTAAATAAAAATGGATAGTTATAGAAAAAGGAGGAGAAATTAAATGCATTGTCAACATTTTAGAAACATTTTATCGCTTTTGCCAGGGATGAAAATGTGTAATGTTGCACTTCTTCAATTGTCTTTTAACTAATGCATTCAATTGCCAACCACTTTGGAGGGCTAAAAAAAATACTTCCTATGTACCAATTTGTAGTAAAAAAAGTCAAATTTTTCACACTAAATAATAAAAAAAAAGTTCTTGTGCATTTTTTAAATATGTTTTATGGAATATTGTAAATGCAATTTCAATTGATTGTTATTTGTAAAAAAAAGAGAGAAAATAAATTAAATACAATGTATATTTAATTTTATATTAGAAAAGATGTATTTTAAGAATAAAATATTTAAATGAAATTTAGTTGATATATTTTTTTTAATTTGTAACAAAATAAACATTTTTTTCCGATATAGAGGGAGTAATAATATTTAATATTAGATTCTCAACTTTTCAAATTATTTTTTGCAAGTTTTATATCTTAAAGTTAAAGAATTAATGTTGTCACATATCACACTTTAATGATAATAAAAAAAAAACTTAACGATTGAGGAATCACTAAAAATAAAAACATTGATAATCTTTTTTTTTTGGTTTATATTTTTTTTCCATTATATTAGAAAATAAAGTTGCATTAGAAATTAAAGAAGAGAAAAAAACTGAAATAAAATAAAATAATTATATATTTATAAAAGACACACTAAAACTATTATTAACTAATAAAGTTGAAGACAAGAAAGAAGAAGGAATTTGGACACAAGCAAAACATCTTTTTGCAAGAGTATCGTGTAAAGATAATTTTTTATGAATTGTGTGACTTAGAGATATGTTTAATATATTTGCATTTTCTTTTTTTCTTTCATATTCAAAAGATATTCTCCCCAATTTTATTATAAAAAACTATTTTTTATATATTTTTAATTAATTTAATTAAAAAATAGTTTTTTCAATAATAAAGATGGAATATAATGATAATGTTGTTGTAAACTATATATTACCATTTGTTCAAAAAAAAATATTTTTTATTTTTATTATTTTATATAGTTTAGATAATAAAAAACTGTGATGGTTGCCATTAACTTTCAATTTTTTTTGACCAAACACATTTCTCTCACCTCTCCTATTAACTTTTTCTTTCTTCTCTAGTTATTCTATAATATTTTGGTATTTTTACATACATTACATATATTCTCTTAATAAATTTTATTTGATTTATTATTTAAAAACTAATTTATCTTAAATATATAATTAAGTTTTAATTATTTATTTTTATTATTATATTTTAAGATTAAATATGTTTGTGGTCCTCTTAAATATCTCAAATTTTGTTTTTAATCTCTCAAAATATTTCTTTCAAAAAAATGGTTTTCTTAAAAATTTTCATCAATATTTTTTTGTCTCTCCTGCAACTTAGCGATGATTTTACAATTTAGCGACTGAATTAGCAACGATTTTAGAAAGGTTTATTACTTCGCGACTGAATTAATAACAACTTTAGCGATAATTTTAGTATTAGAGACCAAAAGTGTGGATGGAGAATTTTATGAGTATCATTTTTTGATGAAAATATTTTGAGGGACTAAAAATGAAATTTTAGATATTTAAGAGGACCACAAACATATTTAATTCTATATTTTAACTATATATTTTACAAATAATTATTTTAATATATTAATAATCTCAATATTAAATGTTTTTATTTTACACACTATATTTTGTTGAATTTATAAGTAAATTTATTATATTTAATAATTAATCATAAAAGTGATTATTAGATTTGTTATTTTATTGTTTTAATAAGTCTATAAAGATAAAATAATTTTAATGTGATAATTTTAAATAAATATTTTTTAAATGATGATAAGAGTGGTGAAACGGTGGTTTAAAGAAGAAAATAAATTAAGTAAAAGAAGAAAAAAAAGGAGATAAATATATGGTGTGGACACCTATTCAATTTTTAGATGATTTTAATAAAAAAAATATATAGTAGTAAATAGCATACATTTTAATTTATTAAGTGATTGAATATAAAATGCTAAATAATAATAATAATAATAATAATAATAATAATAATAATAATAATAATAAAAAAAAAAAAATATTATGAAATCAAATTAGGTCAAATGTTCTCTCTTTTCCTACTTACAAGTTGAACAATTATTTCTACTATTTTCTCCTAATTTTCTGAATTAAAGTGTCTTCCATTTTCTCTCAAATTTCATCTTGAAACTCTCATATATTTCACGTACAAACATTTTACAGAATAAAAAATCTCACAAAAATATTTTATGCTCACCGGTGATTTTTGAAAAGGTCATGGATTCGATCCTCAATGAAACCTTTTTAGAATTCTGAATTGGCGAAAACACATGTCACATCGGTTTTGTAATTCCACCGACAGGATACCACATTTTTACCTCGGTTATCTACTAAAACCAAGGGGTAAACCAATTTTGAGTTTATTAAATTTAATGTGGATTGCTTATTTCATAAACCCTATATTGTACATATAACTTCTCAAAATTGGTTAGGAAACTAATTATATGATAATTGTGTTATATTTGAAGAAAAACTTACATTTGATTAGTGATTTTGAAGCATTCTGCAACTTATCATTCATTTCACGTTGTTTTATGGTTAAAATCTCTCCAATGTTTCAAGTTCTTTATTTAACACTTCATTTTCTATTCGAATAGTATTGTGAAAGGCTTCAATCGAAGGAAAGACGTTGACTTTGAAGATATTTTTTCACCTGTGGTAAAGATGTCTCCAATGCTTTGTGTCCAAGATAGGTTGCTTCTTGGTCAAGCAAAGAACCTGAAATCCATACAAGGCCTTTCTTCTTTTCTTTTGGCATGGCAAGTTGTAGGAGCTTGGCTTATTAGTCATGATCTCTAACTTGTGTTTATTTGCCTATAGTTTTATTGACCGACCTCAGATAGGTGTGACTACTACATTAGTCCACTTACGATTGCTTAACATAACGCTAAATTGCCTTATGGCACACTAACATTAACTACTAACACTAACTTTAATTCAAGCATTTAATTCTCGCAATTTACTTTAATGCAATTTAATTTCTTTCTCATTTATTCATATTGCCTTTTTCCTTTGCTCACTTGAGCTCATATTTTATGTTTATGCTATTTGCCTTTTGCTCACTTGAGCACATTATTGTGTAAATATATTGTGGCTTTGTGTTTGTTTTGTGATTGTTTGTGTGAACCCAATGCAAAAAGGAGAAAGGACTTAGAATTAGGACCTTACCTATGCGTAAAGGAGTTCAAGAGCAACTAGGCCTCATACCTTTAGAATGCTAAACTTGTTGAAGAGCAACTAGGCCTCATGCCTTTAGAATGCTAAATCTTGAAAGTTGACTTGAAAGGATCCCTAATCTAAACTCACTCTTTGTCCATTCCTCTTATTGCATTGTGAACTTTTTGATTGTTTGTTCTTGTGTGATAGGGATTCCAAACTTGAGAAGGTAAGAAGGAACATTGTCATGAATAGCCAAGTTAAGAGAGACAAGCCAAATGGAGATCCTATGAGCTTGATTGAATATTTGTTTGATTGCTTGAGTTAATTGCTAAGTCCAAAGGAAAGGAGCATCTTGAATCATCTTTATGATCTCAAGAAAGGAACTCCAAGGGTTTTATCTCTTCTCTAATCTTTGCATGTTTATGACTAGCCCTTCTCTTCTTCTCTCCACTCTAACCCAAGCCAAACTCATTTTGTGCAAACATTGACATTGTTTTCAAATTAGAAACCTAGGCCTTATGCCTTTGATTTTTCAAACTCTTCTCATTAATACTTATTTTGAATGAACCTTAAGTCAACTTTGACTTCATTTTTGTAAATACTCCTAACTTGTAAATACAACTCACCTCAAGTGATTTTTGTGGTTCCAATGGCCACCTTTGTTAAAACTCTTTCATAAACATTAGCCATAGGTTGGAGTTATCATAGTGGTTGATGTAAACCTCACCTTATCCTTAGTGATTGGACTATAAGTCTTCCATACTAATTATAGGGTGGATCCCTCACTAGTATGTTGAAGGTCTCCTCACATGGTGGATTGTTGGTTTAGGTTGAGTTTTCTCCCTTTGATAACAAAAGACCTTAAGGCTTTTGATCAAATCAATTCACCCATATTTTGAGATTTTTACCCCGAACTACGAGGTTTTGATCCTACCTTTGTGATGGTACGTATGCAATGGGTTTATCCATTCAAACAACAAAATTGTAAATAATTTGTATATTCTTTTCTCATCTCCCCAATCATGTTTGCACAAATATTTTTTCACAAATACCAACCTGTAATACACTTTGCAAAAAGGGCTCCCTTAGAGTACTAAGGATGTTTTGGATGCTTAAAACCTTCCCATCTCATAACCAACCCCCTTACCCAGATCTCTGACATTTTTATTAGTTTTTGATTTGATAAAACTTCTTACTTGGTTTTTGTTCGCTTTCTAACCTTTCCTTTGGATAAATAGAAGTGCGGTGGCGACTCGAATTGTATGATTTACTTTTGATTTAGTCAATAAATCTAAAGGTAACGAATACCCCGCTACAGACATCGCCTATATATGAGTATTTAGATGACCCTATCTCTGTTGATAAATCTGACCCTGAAACCCCTCCAAACTACTATAGCCTAGATGAACCGGAACTTCCATCCTATGCAGAAAATCTGACCATAATCCTTACCCGTTTGGATGGTTTCCACACTGACATTACAAATGTGAAGGATGAAATAAAGAGCATGTGCCTTGATGTCTTAGGCTTAATGGACGTCGCTGTCAAATAGTTTGATCACTTGAACCAGGCTGTAGCTGCTTTGGGACAGAACCGTAGCTGATTACATCGACCGCTGACCTCTCCTACTTACATTAAAGCAATGAGGACACTGATATGTTTTAGTGTGGGGAGGGAGCACTTTTATTTCTATTATTTCTTTTAATGTTACATTTAATTTTAGTCTTTTAATTTAGTTTAAATAATATTGTTATTTCTTTTCGCTTCCACAATATATTTAATTTACATCCGTCAGTTTATTTTTACTGCTGATAATTCCATATTGTTTTTATTTATTGCTGTTGTATTGTGTTTCTACTGTCGTTACCTCTGTGTTACTGCTGTTAAGATTTTATATTTTTTGGCCTTTTTGCAAAAATTGTGACCGTTGCATGTGACGACCGTCACATGCAGTGTTACGCCCGTCACAGATACGCCACGCCCGTCACACATTAAGTACATGACCGTTACACAAGACCGTTACGTATAACGACCGTAACAACCCTGTGACGATCATCACAGATCCAGAAGGTGCGCCTATAAAAATAGGCGCACTTCCTTTCTTCTTCCTCATCTAATCATTCTAGTTTCCTTAACCATCTCACTCACACCACTTTTTTCTCCATTAACCCTTTCATCACATCCTTTTAAGCGAGAAATGTGTGAGTTCCTTATAACTCATGAAATCCATCTCTCCCATCAAAACCTATATTTTCAAATTCGCACACTAAATGGCCCGTCAAGAGAGAGCTGCTCCGGACCTTTCAAATATCGTATTCAGAGAGCGAGAAGCCGGCGAGCGACAGAGAGACAACTACCTCAGGTTCTTTCAACGTTCAGTCCAAGCTACGAAGTATGTTGATAACGACTGTCTGACGGAGTTGGGACTTTCAGATGGCGTGGAATGGATGTTGAACAACTCTAGTTTGACGCAGCTTTGCACCAACCCGCAACCAACTTATTAGGCGCTGACCCTGGAATTCCTGAGTTCGTTCTCATATATTACCGCTCTTGGTGCAACTCAGATTCTCATCGGAGCCGCCACATTTAGAATGTTCGGTACCGAGTATTCCCTAAACCAAACTCAAATAGCGTGAATACTTGGTTTCCGTCATGGAGAGGAAGTTCATTGTTGTATTCCAGACGGATGGTCAGAGACATCATTTGGAGTGTGGCATAGCCTTACCAACATGAACGTCATAAGCTGGGATGCAATCAACGCAACATACATCCACAACCCAGCTATAAGATATTTCCACTGAGTCTTAGGGCACACGGTTTTCGGAAGAGTCAACAATCACAAGGTAAACTCTAAGGAGCTCTTC
Source organism: Lathyrus oleraceus (assembly GCF_024323335.1). Lineage (NCBI taxonomy): Eukaryota > Viridiplantae > Streptophyta > Magnoliopsida > Fabales > Fabaceae > Lathyrus > Lathyrus oleraceus. The sequence continues at coordinate 19,595,637 of NC_066581.1, forward strand.
TTTCTTCACTGTGTGTTCACCCGGTGGCGTTCAATGCCACCTCATTCTTGTTGGCTAACATCCAGGTTGCATGCATGAAAGACAGCACAACGTTCTGTTTTAGAGGAATCATCACCTCCATAGCATTGGGCCTGAATCTGGGGGATAGGCTCGCCAACTTACCTGCCTTACCAGCCGAGTTCCTCAACATCGACTATTGTCATTCCTCACACCTCATCAACGCCAGAGACGACGGGAAGTACCATCTTGTGGTTAGGAACAAGATAGTTCGAAGCATCATTATTCCCAACAGGAACCGTACAGATCCGCATAATATGGTGAATTGGATTTTTGATCTGAACGCTCATGAGCCTAATGAAGGAGATCCTAATAATGGAGCAGATGAACTCGAAGAGGAACTTGACCGAGAAATGCCACAGCCACCTCCTGAGTATGCTGCAGAGACATCTTCCCGAGGCCAGCGAAGAAATGAGCAACGATCCGCCACCATGGAAGACATCTACGCTGAGATGTTGCGACACAACCAGAGGATGGAGGAGCGCCAGACAGAAATGATGCAAACGATCCAGCAGATACAGAGGGATCAACATGACTATGCGAACTGGCACGACCAGGGGATGGCAGAACTTTCTGAATAGATGAGTGCCCTGACACATCGTGTTGATGCCATTCAGGAGTACACTCAGCATGTGGGGTTGGATCCTACCCAGCATGGTAGAAGTGAGCGTGCACGAGCAAGAGTTAGAGCACGCAGAGCCCAACGTCGTGACGACGAGTAATGATCGTCGTGTTTCTTCCCTTTTCATTCTTTATATTGTCGTATTAAGGACAATGCTTTGTTTAAATGTGGGAGGAAATCCTTGTCTTTCCTTTACTTGTTTCTATTTTTAGCCATAACAAAAAAAATTGTCTTTATCTAATCGTTCATTCATTTATATCTAAATTGCTATAACAACATTTTTGTTTTTAAGTTAAATGCATACCCTACGAGTATATAGGTTTCCTTACAGAGGTTATGTTAGGAAACTGAGAAAAATCTAACAAGATTGATACCATCCTGACACCTTAGATCTCCCACTTTTACGAGATCAGTTTGAATACCCATTATACCGATACCTAAAGTCTCCGTTCTAGATTAACCCCTAGTAGTTTATACTAGCAGTCATCATCGTCTTAAACATAAACCATGTGAAGAGCCGATGAATATAAGTGATTGATGTCTACGAATTAAGAAGATCCTTCATACTTTTGCTATCAAGAAATTGAAAAATGCACCATACAAACGATTGCAAGATGTACAAAAGGAAGGAACAGAAAAACCCAGTTGGTTGGTTCAGAGGTACCTGGTACTGGAATCGGTAGGGCGAACTACAGTTCGATCCCCCACAACCTTCAAATGGGATATATAAAGGGTTACCACACTAGTGTACCAGACCCCGTGCTAAAAAAAGGATCAAAGTCACTAACCGACTACTTCACTAAGTGCGCGTAAAGGCAAAGGGCTTAATGTGATTGCACTAGAATGAAACCGGGTGAAATAGGAATGAGAAACATTAGGTTGAGCTATAATAGCATGATTCGAACTGGTTTGTATCAGAGGAGAGATCTAAGTTAATGCTTATTGCTTGTGTCGTCACTGTATCTTTAGTGTTTTACTTAAGTATCTGTCATCTTAACGAAGCACCTAACAACCACGTACGAATTGGAAATATGTTATGGATTCGCGTTTAACTAGTGTTTTCAAATTTTATTTGCTTGAGGACAAGCAAAGATTCAAATTTAGGGGAGTTTGATAACGCGAAAATACATCGTATATTTGCCTTGATTTACACTCAAAAATCGTACCACTTTCATTTATATTCCGATTATTCCGCAAGTGTTCGAGTTATTTTTGCAGGTATTTCAATTCTCATGCTTAAATGAGTAGAGTATAGAAAAGGAAGGAAAAGAAGAAGAAACATAAGAGAAAACAGCAGAAAAGCAGAGAATACAAATTATGTGCATGTGACGACCGTCACAAAGCTTGTCACGACCGTCACGCCCAGCCTGTCACGACCGTCATAGGCCCATCACGACCGTCACAGACCCATCACGACCGTCACAGGGCCAAAATCAGCGCATTGAATCCGTCAACAGAAGTGATCCACACGACCCTTATTTCTCGTTCCTCAGCCACTTTCCCGTGGATTTCTCACTCAACCAAGTCACCCTTATTTCTCTCAACTGCCAAGACCAAATGGAGAATATAAAAGGATGGAAGTTGAAAATCTACGGGGACGCTTAATTTTCCTCTCTGAAGCCATCTTTCAAGACCTTTCTCTGCATTTTATTTTTCCACAGCAATTCTGTTTTTCCTTTATTTTTCTTCAACAACATTGTTTTCTTTTACCGTTCAGAGTTTCCGTTTTCCCTTTTTCCTTTCCGTTTTTCATTTAGCCAAAGTAGTAGTTTCCTACATTGGGGAACTACTGCAATTTATTTAATTTAGTTTAAGCAATTATCTCGAAGAAGAAGAATCCTACCGACCTGTGGAGGACTACTCGAGTACTTCAAGATTCGGCATATTCTATTAATCCAATCTCCTGGTTTTTATTCAATTATTATTGTTATTGCTTTATTACTATTGTAATCATGTTTGTTGTATTGTTGATCTGTTTATACTCGTCTGTGTTTGCGTTATTTAACATGTCCGGCTAAACTACCGGTATCGGTATGTAAACCATTTAATTAGATGAGATTTAATAATAATCGGTGTAAAACTTCTTTTCTCAAACAATCTTTTTGGCTGTGGTTTTTAATTTAAATTTAATTAACTTTGTCACAAGAGTGAGAAGCTATTTAATACGATTTCGCCACGAGAGTGGGAAATTAACTAAGGTGAGAATCGACAATCGCGAGAGCGTGAGGGTCGAACTGGATAGTAAAAACTAGGCATTGATTTTAAAAATAGCGAGAGCACTTTAAAAGCAATTAGAACTTATTTATTTTCAAAACGTATTTTTAACTTCAAATGGGACAGCGAGAGCATACATTCTGACTTAAAGGTATAGTCCGAATCAACAATCACGAGAATGTGAGATAAAGCATTTTAAATAAGTATTTTCTACTGAAAGATATTTGGTACTTAAATTATACACTGACGACTTATCGAATCCCTGGCGATTAATGTGTTGCATACTGATATCCCCCTATTAATATTTTCTTAAAACTTAACTTCCCTTAGATTTAATTTTCGTTCAACCAAACTTCTAAAAATCATTCCCTTAGCTAAACATAGTAACATCGATAGCATTAGTTTGACCATCCATCCCTGTGGATTTGATATCTTTTAAAACTAAAACGACTAGATTGTGCACTTGCAGCCAAATACCCGATAAACTATATTCTATATACAATCATGAGACGTTTCAAGTATTTTTGAAAATGTTATAAAATTGAAAACATACTTAATTCTTATAATTCAAGCGACATGTGACATGTTAAAAAAACATTCGAAAATTTAAGCGACATGTGAAGACTATATGTGATTTTTTTGTCCATACTTTTCTATTATTCACACAGGAAGTATTCACATGGAGGGAAGTATGATATTTTTGTAGGATCTATATTTAAGTTTGATATTTTTAATTATAAAATAAAAAATTACATTTTTATTTTATAAACCCTTTAAATATATATGATTTATCTTTTATTTGTAGACTAAATAATTTATTATCTTTACATATACTGCCTCTCTTTTTAAATTCAAGTTACTTTAATTTTAATTTTTTAAATGATATTTAGCAGTCGTGCGTAGAATATTATAAAAAGCTTTTTTTTGTTGTAATTTTTCTTTCAAATACATTTTTTCTTATCAATTATATTATGTAAAATAAATCGTGCCGTTACAATTTTTTTATTAATTATAAAAGATACATTAAACAATTTTCGTAATATCGAAAATCACAAGGACATGGATGACTTGAATATTTATTTGAAAATAATATTTTGATAATTCTGCAGATAATTCATGTATTTTTTAATCAAACTCAAAAATCCTTAACAAAATGAGTGTTCGCAATATTTCTTTGATCTGCTTTTATTATTCATATGTAAAGATTTAGCTGATTCAGTCAAAGCTCTTACTCAAAAAAAGAAAATTTATCTCTTTCTATTTTGTCGGATTATTTTTAATCGATGGTTGGTTTTTATTACTTGTTTGTTGCTTCCGTATTTTTTAATGGTGTGTTGATATCTCTTGTCTGCTATTTACTACATCATTATTTATATATATTATATTTTCTTTTTAAAAAAACTTAAATATAGATATAAAAATCTTTATATTTAACTTTTGCATAGAAATATTTATAACATTGTAAATATACCTCTGAAATATTATATATATATATATATATATATATATATATATATATATATATATATATATATATATATATATATATATATATATATATATATAAAAGTTAAATGTAAAATACATTGGATAATTTAAGTGAGATGTGATGTGAAAGACTAGATACGATTTATCTATCCACATTTTTCTGATATTCACACTTCATAAGTCATAATTAAATGGGTCCCAATTCTAAAGAGTGAACAAGAATCTACAGCTATACAGTTGGACATTGGGGATTGTACCGTTTTGTTTTGGATGGTCTACTTAAGTTGGATATTTTAAATTAGAAAATTAAAATTAAATAATTTTATTTTTTGAAATTTTAAAAAATACTATAGTCTTAAATGCAATACTATTAAAAATTAATAACATCGATTCCTTTATTTAAAAAAAAAATTATATCATATTCAATTTGTACAATCAAGATAATCCAACAGAAAAAAACTGTAAAATTAACTCTAAAATGAAAAAAATAAACGTACAAGATAAAAGTATGAAAAACTTAAATTTAAAAATCAAATTTTAAATGTATTTCATGTACATAAATTTTCAATAATGTTGTAAGAATTTAAATGATATACACCTAAATTAATCACAACTATTCATTTGTGTAAATGTTTGATTTTTATTTTAAATTAATTTAAAGTAATACATTAAAAATTATTTATTGATAGTACATAATTATTTGCTAGATAGTTATTTATATAAGAATTGAAAGTTGAAAAAAAATTCTAAGAGCTAAAATTTAAATTTTATAGGAGCTAAAAGTATATTTAAATATGGTATTTTAAATTATAAAATAAAAAAAAAATCAATCATCTAGTTTTTTAACCTTTTAAATATAAAACAGTTTTTTAATCAAACCTTTTTAATACATTTTTATCATTACCAATTTAGTGTGTGCTTACATACCTAAATAAATAAAAGAATAATGAAAAATAATTTTGTTTATTAAAATGGTTACTCAATGAAACTCTCACCCAAGTATAAAGAAAATAAATACATTGAGTTTGAATGAGGAGTCCTCGTTGAGGACCAGAGTTAAAATTTAAGTTTAGGAAGATCGAATTTAAAAGTATAACTTAAATGAAAAAAGTATTAAATTTTTTAAAGAAATGGTAAGATATATCCAAATAACATTCTTTATACTAATATAATATACTAGTTTGAACGATAACATATGATATCATATAAATTCAAAAAAGAAATATATAGAGACCACAAAATATAATTGCATAAAAATAAAATAATAGAGTCATAGAGATGTTTTTTATTTCGTCAATGACGGTTACACGGTGGTTGTAATGTTTTTTATCTCGTCAATGACAGTTACACGGTGGTTGTAATAGATGCAACGAAAACATAGAGAAAAACACGCGCGCGCGCACATATATATATATATATATATATATATATATATATATATATATATATATATATATATATATATATATATATATATATATATATATATATATATATATATATATATATATATATATATATATATATATATATATATATATATATATATATATATATATATATATATATATATATATATATATATATATATATATATATATATATATATATATATATATATATATATATATATATATATATATATATATAGAAACGAGGAAGAAAGATAAAAAAATGTTGTTTTATATCCATTAGTGTGTGGATACGAATGTGTTTGAGGAGATCGCCAATTCAAGGACTGTGTAGGTTGCATGGGACACATTGGTTCGGTGTTACGGTGGTAATGTATCAGTGAAGCTACATTTTCTACATAAGGAGTATGTGAATATCAACATGAAAAACAATGAGAAGGTACCTAATTACATATCCAGAATGATTTTGATCACAAATGAGATGAAATCCTGTGGAGAGACTATCTCTGAATAAGTAATCATTGAAAAAATATTGAGATCACTTACTCCTTAGTTTGATTATATTGTTGTAGAAATTGAACACTCTAAGGACCTTAACACCATGAGATCTGAAGAGATGTAGAGTGGTCAGGAGGTACAAGAGTTGTGCCTGACTGAGAGAAACTCTGAAAGAGATGTAGCGCAGACTCTAAAAGCGTCTTCTGGTAAGAAGAATCAGAAGAAATATTGGTTAGGGGCCAAGAAGAGACATGGTGGTGGTTATCAAAAGTCAGAAGCCTCCAACTCTGATGCGAAGAAACATCAGAAGGAAAAGGAGAAGTTTGTCAAGAAGAAGGTTTAATGCTACTATTGTAAGAAGTTTGACCACTTTGCTATTGACTGTTGGTCAAATAAGGAAAGGAAATATGAAGAAGCAAACATAGCTAGAGGAGAGTCTGATGATGAATTTGTGCTATTGATGACTTCTGAATCTGATGGTGGAGATTTGGTAGACTGGTGGTATATGGACATTGACTTCTCAAATTACCTAACTGGAAACAAACAATGACTGATTGATATTGACTCTAGAAAGATGACAAAGATCAGATGTGCTGATGATAAGTACCTTAATATTGTAGGAATGGGAAATGTTAAAGTTAAAGTGAAGAATGACAAAACAGTTCTGATCAAGGATGTTTGGTATGTTCCTAACATGAAGAGCAATCTGATGAGTGTAGGTCATCTAATTGAGAAAGGTTTCTTAGTTACTATGAAGAACAATCTCTTAAAGTTGTATGATTTTGATTAGAAGATGATTATGAAATTTGAAGAGGGAAGCAACAAAACATTCGAAGTGAATATGGAAAAAACTAAAACTAAATGCCTTAGTGCAGAAGGTGTTGAAGGTGATAGTGAGCTATGCCATCAGAGACTGTAGCATTTGAATTTCAGAAGCTTTGGGCATTCGAGTTCTAATAAGCTGGTACATGGCATTTCTAAGATTGTGAAGCCTAAGAAGTCATGTGAGATGTGCATGGAAAGAAAGCAACCTAGATTTCCATTTGCGTCAGATGTGGCTCTAAGAGCAAAACATGCTTTGAAAGTAGTGCATTCTGATGTATGTGGACCATTTGAATTATCTTCACTTGGAGGAAACAAATACTTTGTGTCATTTGTGGATGAATTCACAAGAATGTCATGGGTAAGACTCGTCAAGTTTAAGCATGAGGTGTTTGTTAAGTTTCAGAAGTTCAAGGTTAAGGCTGAAAAATAGAGTGGTCAGAAGCTGATAGTTCTCAGAACTGGTGGTGGAGGTGAGTACAACTCATATAATTTTAGAAGGTTTTGTGAAGAGAATAGAGTTGAACATGAGGTGATTGATCCATATATTCCACAACACAATGAACTTGCTAAAAAAAGAAACAAGACTTTGCTTGATATGACAATGAGCTTGCTCAAGGAGAAAAAGTTGTTGCCACTGCTGAATATGTGCTAAATAGGTGCCCAACAAGAATCTGAAGGAAATTGTTCCTTTTGATAAGTGGATTGGAGATAAGAAAAGTGTGAGTCATTTCAGAGTATTTGGTTATGTTTGTTACAGGTGGGGTACCAAAATACACCAAAATACAGGTGCTTATAAGCTTTATTGTCCAAGTGCTACTAGAAAGAAGCTGGATGATAGAAACAAGGTAATGTTACTGATTGGGTACCAAAATATAGGTGCTTATAAGCTTTATTGTCCAGTCACTAACAAGGTGGAAGTCAATAGAGATTTCACTCTGAAGGAAACAAAAGTATGGGAGTTGAGCGACTCTCAACTCAACTCTGGTGCAGTGTTAACATATAATTAAACTTCTAAAGATATTTCAAACTCTGAAGGAGATTTTGCTTCTGAATAAGACTCTGAAGAAGATTTCTCCCTAAAGATGAGTCTGAAGAAGACTCTGAAGGTGAATCTGATTCTAATCCAAATTTTGATGATGATTCAGATTCTAGTGGTAATCATGCCTCTGAACATGGTCATGCTTCTGAAGGTGTCCCGGCCTTTGAAGGTAGTCAAACATTTGATATTGTTCCAACATCTGAAGAAGATTGTGAACAAGTTCAGAGGCCACAAAGAATAATACAAATACCAAGAAGATTTACAGAGTTTGACATGTTCCAAGATATTGAAATAGACTCTGAAGGGGAAGTCATTCAATGTGCTATGTTGGTAGACTCTGAACTAGTTAGTACTAAAGAAGCTCTTAAGAAGAAAGTGTGGTTGAAGGACATGAAAGAAGAACTTGAGCCTATAGAAAGAAATACGACTTGGGAGTTGACTAAGCTTCCAAAGAACGAGAAAGGCATCATCGTGAGATGGGTTTACAAGTTAAAACTGAAGCCAGATGGATCAATTGGTAAACACAAAGCAAGGTTATTAGCTAGAGGATTTCTACATAAATTTGAACTAGATTACTTTGAGGTGTTTGCGTCTGTAGCTAGGCATGAAACAATCAGACCAGTGATTGTTATAATTGCTAATAAAAATTCACCTCTGATGCATTTAGATGTGAAATTTTCATTTCTGAATGGTCTTTTACATGAGGAAGTTTATGTCTCACAACCTTCTGGATTTGTGAAAAAGAATCAGGAAGGGATGGTGTACAAGTTACATAAAGTTTTGTATGGACTGAAACAAGCTCTTAGAGCTTGGAATATGAAAATTGATTCATTTTTCAAGCTTCAAAGATTCAGAAAACGTGAGATGGAGTATGGTGTTTATGTTCAACATACATCTGATAGTAATATAATTATGGTATTTATCTATGTTGATGACATATTGCTAACGAGGAATTCTTCAGATGAGATAGTTAAGTTCAATAAGGTGTTGATGAATATGTTTGAGATGACTGAACTAGGAAATAAGGTATATTTTCTAGAGATGAAGATTATGTACTCTGATAAGGGTATAATTTTGCATCAGCTGAAGTATGAACTTGAGCTTTGAAGAGATTTGAGCAAATAAATTGCAAGTATACATTCACACCTGTTGAAACAAATCACAAGTTGGATTCTGATTTTAAGGGTGGTGATGTCGATGCTACAATTTTTAAACAAATGGTAGGCTCATTGAGATGTCTCTGTAACACCAGATCTGACATCTGCAACACAGTTGGAATGATGAGTAGATTTATGAACAAATCAAAGTGGTCACATTACCAAGCTGTCAGGATACTGAGGTATATTAAAGGGACTTTGAGGTATGGAGTTTTGTTCCCTTCTGGTGCTAAATCTGATTTAGTGTTGATATGCTATTCGAACTCTGAATGGTATGGAGACAAAGTTGACAGAAGAAGTACTTTTGAATATTTTTTCAAGTATTTGAGAGGTCCCATTTCTTGGTGGGTTCAAGAAGCAACCAGTGGTTGTATTGTCAACTTGTGAAGCTGAATATATTGCAAGTACTTTGTCTGCGTGTCAAACTGTTTGGATTATGAATTTGTTGTAAGATCTGAAGATCAACGTAAGCAAGCTTGTGAGGTCGATGATTGACAACAAATTAGCTATAAACCTTGCCAAGAATCCAGTGCAGCATGGAAGGAGCAAGCACATTGACGTAAAATTCTATTTTATGCGCAATCAGGTTCAGAATAGATTGCTTGAAGTTGTTCATTATAGCACTCAGAAACAACTTGCAGATGTATTGACTAAAGCTATCAAGATTGGACAGTTTATCCATTCGATGGATGAAATTGGTGTTATTGGTTCTAGTCTTGAATGTGGATTAAAGGATGATGTTGAAGTATAAATCAAGATTCACATTTAAGTTGCATTTAGATTTTAATTTGAGTTTCATTTAGTGGTTCCGATGGTATAAATATTGAAATCGAGTTCAGTTTGTAACTGAATTTCATTTGTAACCAATTTTAGTTTTGAAAGTTAGTTGGAAAATCTCTCTATTTCATCATCTTCTTCTTATTTTTGTGCACCAACACACCTCTATTGCTTCATCCGTCCTCAAATTTAAAATTATAATTTTTTAAAAATAATTTCACATTAGTTAAAATTAAAAAAAAATATTTAAAAAATATAGAATAACACATTTTATTTTATAAGTATATTTAAAAAAGAAGAACTCAAATAAATTCTAATCGTAATATATTATCCGAAAATTTATAAATAACAATACATCACACTTTACAAATTGATTTTGTAAAAAAAGTATTATACTATGAGAAAATGGATGATGTACTGACCGTGTAAATTTATTTTATACTGTCAACCAATGAAGATCATACATCCCGCCAAGTCAGATTAAAATTTTTAAAATATTTGTATGATATGACAAAATGATATATTTCTATTGGATGATAGTGTAAAACTTTTTTACACCGTAAATCAATGCATCACCATTAAATTCTTATTCTATACTCTAATTCTCTTACAATTCAAATTAACAATTAGTAAAAAAAAATGCTATACTATATTTCGATTACAATTCAAATTAACAACCACAATTTTTTATTATACGAACTGTATTCATATGATAATGAAGAATATAATATATAATATTGTTTACAATAAAAGCAACATTATCGTGATATTGTTTACATCAAAACAACCAAAGTCCTAACTTAGATGATATATACTATTTAGAGTAGTGTATGCAGGATATTATAAAAAAATTATAGAAAAATTTAAAACTTGAATCTAGAAATTTAAATTTAAATTTATTTTATATGCATGATTTGATAACTATGCCTCCAAGTATCATTCAAAAAATTAACTCAACCCATCAAAAAATAAAATTAAAAATATACTTAATTCTTATATATAAAAATGATAATTGAAGTGACATGTTAATAAACACAAGAAAATTTAAGAGACATGTGAAGACTACATGTGATTTTTTTCTCTCCATATATTTCTTTCTATTATTCACACAGGGAAGTATTCACATTGAGAGAAGTATGATATTTTTGTATGGTCTATATTTAAGTTTGATATTTTTAATTATAAAATAGAAAATTATATTTTTATTTTGTAAACCTTTTAAATATATAAGATTTATCTTTTATTTATGGACTAAATAGTTTATATCAACACAAAAAATATCAAAAAACGGATTACAATTTGTGTTGCTAAAATTTGTTTTAATCATATAAAATATTTTAAATATAATTTGTTAATACCACTTAAAATACTTAAAATATTTTAATAAAGATTATATGATTTTTTAAATCAAAAGAATGTCAAGATAATTTTGTAAATAACTCGTGTAGTTTTTAATATAACTCAAAAATTTCATCATTAATCTGATTTAATAACTTGAGTGTTAGCGATCTTTCGTTATTGTATTTTTGTTCTTCAATTAGAGATCAGGGTTAATTCTAATTGATCTTTGATTGAAAATCGTGCTCAATTTCTTTTTTTTATGATCTCTATTATATTTTGTTGTCGGTTTTTTTTTGTATTTGTCGTTGGTTTTCTATTACTTGTTTTTTTTCTTGTCTCATTATTTTTATATATTTTATTTGCTTTTCCAAAAGAATTTGAATATAAAAATAAAAAAACTTTATATTAATTTTTGCATAAAATATTTATAACATTTTAAATATGCATCTAAAATATCATTCAAATATTTAAGTCAACCTAAAAAGATATATATATATATATATATATATATATATATATATATATATATATATATATATATATATATATATGTATATATATATATATATATATATATATATATATATATATATATATATATATATATATATATATATGACACGTGATTCATGTGATATGTGAAAGAGTACATACATTTTTCTATCCACAGTTTTTTTGGTATTCACACTTCATAAGTCATAATTAAATCGGTCCTAATTCTTAAGCGTGGACAACAACAGTAGGACATTGGGGATTGTACATTTTTGTTTTGGATGGTCTACTTAAATTTTTATTTTTTGAATTTTTAAAATATACATAGTCTTAAATGTAACAATACTTTAAAAAATAATAATATTGATTCTTCTATTTTAGAAAATAAGATTTTAAATCATGCTGAAAAAACACATGAATTATCTAGATATTTACCAAGATATACTCCTACCTTCTATGTTCATTCCGAAATTTCCATAATATCCAAAGAATTGAGTGCCAAATCGTAAAAAGGACACTTCCAATCCTAAGCACTGTTCTGAATGAAGTAAATATCTGAAAGAAAAGACGAAAAATCTTTAGAAAAAACTTCACACTACTCCAACCATTTAAAGATTTTGTACAAAAAGATGAGGGAGGACCAACAATTTTAGAAGACGTTCAATGCATTAAATATGAGGGAGGACCAATTCCACAAGATAGAGCAGACGAGTAATAGGCAGAGGCTATATTATAAACGTGCATGGATGGAAGAACATATAAAAAAAATCGTTTTTTTTTAAATTAAAGAAACTTAAGTTATTTTATCATAGTTCAAATGTCTTTCACTGTTTTTATATTTGACCTTTTTAATGATTCAATTTTTTTTCAAACAACTTTTAAATTACAAATATATATTAAATACAATCATTCAAATTAAGTATTTTTAAACAAAAATTACTCTTAAATTATTATTGTGTTGTAAATAATAACTCTTTAAAAACATTCTTATAAAAAATTGTTTTGATAAAAAGATAACTAAAATTATTATTAAAAATAAACATAAAAAATTGCATAAAGCAATTATCATGCTAAGTATTTGCTTACAACTATAATATGGTTTCAAGGATTTTATACATAGTCAATAATAAAATAGTTTATATCGTCAATATATCACAATTATTTATAAATATTATTTTTAAAATGATTAAAATATTTTTTAAATATTTTATATTTTTAGAGAGAAAAATAGATGTTGAGATAGATTAAATAATGTTTTTTTTTTAATTTATGAATATGATATTTAGTGGAATTCACTTTTCTTATTGTATTTTTGAAAGTATTTTGAAAGAAAGGTGGAAGAATAGACACAATTTTAACACTTTAAAAAATTATGTGGAATATTTCCTTTAAATATTATTATAATTTTAAGCACACTTAAATTTTCCTTCAAAATCACCTACTTTAATAAATGTAGTTATGCATATATTTAAAAATATAATTGAGCACATAAAATAAATTATTTTTTTAGAAAACTTTTATTATTTAAATAATCTTCTATGACTAATAAATTTAACCTTGAAAAATATATAAAAAATTAATAAATAAAAAAATAAACAATATTTTAGATATACTACTACTATTATAAATTGGAAGAGAAATTGTTAAGAATTGATAGTATTTCATTAAAGAACACTTCATAATTTTGCTTATGTTTCATTTTATAATTTTATATATAAAAATCACTTAGTAAATTTTGGAACCAAAATTGAAGTATTGAACACATATTTATAATTTCCTATTATTTTATTTATTTATTTAATTATTTATTCCATTAATTAATTTTTTTAATTAATAAAATATTATCTCTTTTTTCCACTAACGTTTATATTTACTTAATTATTAATTGTCAAATATTTAGTAAAAATTAACTTATTAGAAAATCTACTAATCCCATCACTTCTCAATATTATATTATTAATTAATAATAATAGACTAATAATTACTACCAGAACCACCACTGCCACTCTACCACTAACATACTCTATTATCTCAATTGATGAATCATTCCTCTTAATTTTAATACTCTTATTTAACCGTTTTTAAAAGCAATTCATTCTAATTTCATTTAACCCATTCTTAAAAGCAATCCACTTCTCATAATACATTCAGAAATTAAAGAAGTAAAATTGAGAGAGAATATGAGACAAAGAAGCAAATGGAAGCTGCAATGAGCTTTGGTAATTGTTTCTCTAATATTTTTCTGTTTTAACTTTAACTACTTTATTTTATATTTCATTTGTTTATCTACTCTATTCATCCTCAATAGAAGGAAAAGGATAGAGAGGTAAGCTATTTAAAACAAAAGGATAGCATATTTCACAAAGTAGAAGTGGACCTTATGTTATTTCACCAAGGAGGATTGATAACTTTACACACTAGAAACTATTATTGATTAGTAAAACAATTTTATATTACCTATAATAAGTAATTGATTAATTATTAAATACTTCAACTATTTGTTAAAACAATATGAATTGATGATAGAGTTTTATAGAAATGATCAGTGCTATGAATAATTAATTCAATAACAATTACTGATTAAAATTTAAAATAATTAACTCATTATTTTTATAATAAAATAATCATTGAATAGATAAAAAATAATACATAAAAAATAACTGTGTTTCCCAAAAAAATTATATAAAAAAGAATCATATATTAGTGGTTCCTTTTTAAAAATATTAATAGAAATTCCAATTTATTATGAATAGTGGAATTAGTGGTTCCTTTTTAAAAATAACATATATTCAACAAAAAGAAAGAAGAAATAAAAGTGGGGGACTCGATGAAAACCTCTGAAAAATTATTATGAATAACTAATGGAATTATGTATCCAGATATTTATGCTAAGGAAGAGGCAAAATAGAATTTGATAATCAAAGATGCAAACAAATATGCACGTTGATTCTCTTTTATGATACGTAATTAATTTTTGCTAAACATTTGAACTAAATGAAAATTATAATAAATAAATGACAATTATTATAATAAAATGATAAATTAAAAAATGACTATTCAATATTATAAATAATAATCAATTATAAAAAATACTTAGTGAATCTAATTAAAAAATCTTTAGCCCATTAACAAATAATGGTGAAACTAACTCATGTAGCTTTAAAAACTATTATATATTGAATTGTGAAATTAAATTTGATATCTTATCACTAAAAACACTTTTACACATATGTAACAAAAAAACCACTAACCCACTATCAAATAATAAATTACTATTTTTTATTTTATTTTGGCTAATTCTTAGTTATATTTTTCTAGATAATTTTTTTGTAATATTACATTTTTTTTGTATTTTTATTTGAGATTTATATTTCACTATTATTGTGTTTTGTTTTGAGTTTTGGTTTCAATTTTTTTAAATAATTTTAGTTTAGTTTTCTAATTTTTATTATGTTTGTTTAAGGTAGAACTTTGGCATCACAATTTTTTTTTGATGAAGGTATTATTGAAAAGTATAAATTTTAAGGTTATTTATTTAGTTATTTTTTGTTTGTCTCTCTTTAATATTTGTAGTTCACTATTAATTTTTATAATTTTAATGTTGTTTTAGAATTCTTTGTCATATCAACCAAATGTTCTCGGATAGATTTAATGGTATATTAATTTATTATTGAGATAATTTATTTTCTATGCATCGCACGTCTAAAATTACTAGTTTGTAATAGATTTTAATATAGTACAAACAAGAAAATCTTTTAGAGCATGTATAATGGCGAGTGTTTCACTTGTTTAACACCAAAATAATTAAAGTTGGTAACTTTTCAATTTATCTTGCTTCTCAATTTTCAAAACTATGAGAACTTCGAAAAATGACAATTTTTGCACTCTTCATTTCATAACCTTACTCTTCTTTGTCCGATTTCATTGGAGAAGCTTTGTTATAGTCGTTTTTCTAATCATCCCGTGGGCGTTCCTTGATGATTCCTTGATGATTCCCCCAAAATCTGACACACAGAAATATGAAAATACTTTAGAAAAGACATCAAAACAACCTAAGTCCTCTATTGAAGCACTAAACAACCTATGTTATAATCCTCTTAGGCAACTTCCAAAGTCGGGTGTGAAAATGAGATAAATTGTCAATTGTGATATTGGAGGAATTTCTATAGAATTTGTTTTTGATAAATAATTTTTTTTGTGATGTACCGTTCAATGATTAGAGTTTTTGGAAGGTGATAATTCTTTGTATACCGTTTAAAGATCTTCATGTATTGCTCTACCGGATACATCTACTGTAAATAAACTGGACCACAAATTCTAGTATCCCTTATTAGATGAACAATTAAGTGAACCATAATGTTAAAAAATGATGGAGTAAAAAACATCTCTAATTGACACAAGATAAATGCAACCTCATGTTCCAAATCATCTAAATTTTCAGGTTCAATGACTTTATTACATATAACATTGAAGAATAAGTATAATCTAGCTATAGTTACACTTCTTAATGACATTTTCAATGATAACTTGTCTCTTCTGAAGAGTAGAGTGATGTTGAATTTCATCATAAAGAGGTTGTAGTTCAGAGAAAGAATGGTGAAGACAAATAAACCACCAATACTCCAGTTGTTGACTCAAAACTGAATAATAACCATGAGTACATGAAGAAGTGAGAAATGTGGGTCCTCAAAATAAGGAGAATTAGACTCAAGAAGAAAAGAATGAAGAGTTTGATGATGATGTGATTCCCATTCCTCATATCATGAAGAAGACTATTGAAAGTGTGTCCAAACCTTAAGACAAAAATACTCAAGTGAAAGCTAGAGATGCGGTGAGTGTAGGTAAAGAACAATGTAATGCAATTGTGAAGAAGAAAACTCGTCAAAAGTCACCAGTGAGTAAGAAGACAAAGGTGAAGGCTTGTTCAGTCAAGTGACTCTGCGACAGATGCTGAGGAAAATGTTCAGGACATTATGTCCACCTCCAAAAGGAAGGTTGGTGGAAAAAGGATTCCATTGAATGTTTTTGTTACTCCACTAGATAATGTATCCTTCCATTCTTAAACAAGTGTTCAAAAGTGGAAATTTGTTTATCAAAGAAGGGTTGCTTGTGAAAGAGAGCTGAGCAAAAACGTCCTTGAGTGGAAAAAGGTTATAAATCTGCTGAAGGATGCATGATTGATGAACATTGTTTCAAGTATTGGACCCTGCTATGAAAAGATGATTAAAGAGTTCATTGTGAACGTATCTCCTTATTGCAATATTGAAAGAATTCAACAGTATAAAAAGGTTTATGTTAGAGGGAAATGTGTGAAGTTCTCACCCTCCATTATTGATGCCTATGTGGGAAGAAACAAGTTAGCTGAGTCTGAAAAAGGTTCTCTCCATGGATAAGACTGCCAAGGAAATCACTGTTCGACAAGTGCTACACTGGCCCAACGAAGGGTTGCTTTCTTGTGGAAAATTGAGTGTAAATTATGATGTTGTGAACATGATAGGTGCAACAAATTGGGCACCCACTCATCACAACTCAAACATCACTCCTACCTTGGCCAAGCTGGTTTATCAAATTGGAACCAAGTCTAAATTGAACTTTGGAGAATATGTTTTTAATCAGACCATGAAGCATGCTGGTTCATTTACGATGGAGCTACCAATAGCTTTGCCTTGCCTAATTATTGGGATCATCTTAAAGAAACATTCTGAAATAGTGCATACTGAAGAAATGAAGAACAATAAGCCTTTACCACTGACTCATGACAAAAAGTTGTTTGTGGGGACACATGTCTCAAACATTGAGCTCTTTGTGGTAGCTCACCCTAGTTTGAGTCTTGAAGCGATTTGCTCTTGACTAACCGACTCTTGGGGTGATTGGCTTGGATTGACAGATGCTTGGAGTGATTTGTCCCTGACTGAACTTCTTTCATCTGATCAAGTTCCTCAACTAACTGCATTTTGTTAGAATTCCCTTGATGCTAAGTGTCGACTTGCAAATAAAATTATTCCTTAAAAAATGGTAATTTTAATGCAATTTTCATGCAAAATTTATTGATATCAATTTGGTAAAATACAGTGAACGAGTCAATGATCAGAACACAATGTTAATCTAGCCATTCACCGTGTGCAAGGTGGCGCGAATCAACATAAATTATCAACAAAGATCGTTTGGAGTTAGGTTAACGCAACCTTGATGTAGTATGCTTTCAGAATAAACTCTGCCTCAGTTAGGTCCTTTAAGGGTTGTAACGTGACCTGATTCATGTTTTCTGAACAAAAGGATATAAGGAT
This sequence comes from Lathyrus oleraceus, assembly GCF_024323335.1. NCBI lineage: Eukaryota > Viridiplantae > Streptophyta > Magnoliopsida > Fabales > Fabaceae > Lathyrus > Lathyrus oleraceus. The sequence continues at coordinate 19,613,846 of NC_066581.1, forward strand.
AAAAAAATTTAATTTTAACCCACCCCTTCTTCCTGATGATTTTCAGTTCTACGTTCAATTAACTTAACATACGCATTCAAATCTCAAGAGAGTTTGACGGTGCAAGGTGAGGATTTAAGATGGGATTTTCTTGAAATGATAGTCACCTAACTTTGTTTTTTTTTGTATTTTTTAGGACTGTGATGACCTCTTTTGATTGATTTTTATCCCTAATCTTACCTGGACCGCTTCTTTAAAGCTTTCAGTCCACCAAGGTGCCCTGACTTTTGCCTAAGTCATCTTTTGTGATGTTCGACTTAGCGGACTCTTGCTTTTTTTGAAAGATCTTGACTGACATGTTAATGGTTATTGAGAAACAACAACTATAAATATTTCTTGGCTTTTTCACGACTTCTTTGACACTTTAGGATGTGTGCGAAGTGTCTGGGTTATCCTCAGGTGGGATGTTTTATCTTGAAATTTGAATGCAAAGTTAGATTAACTTAACAAAACTACCATGCATCTGGTTAAGATTAAGGGATTAAAGTTCTAAAATAAACACCAACTTCTAGGCTGAAAGTGGTTAACTAGGGACTAACTCCTTATCTCTTCGATATTTGGGGATTTGAAACAATGTCTTACATCATCGAAAATTTTCTACTTGAAAGCATACCACAACAATTTCGGGTATTTAGTTTTTATCATCCTCCCTTCAATCTTTACTCAAGCAATAATTTGATAAAGATGAGTGAATGGGAGTAACTGTGGAATATTTTTTTGATAAGAGAAAAAATGAGTGAATATGAATGGAGTAATTAGGGGTGGTAAAACGGGTCCGGCCCGTTGGGCATGCCCGTTTTGTCCGCACTTTAGTGCGGGGCGGGCCAAGGGTTTAGATCATCGCCCTCTAATGAGTCCGCCCATCTCGCCCCGTTTTCTTCATTTTTAAGCTTAAAAATTGCAGTGCATGTGGGCTTTCCCCGCCCCTCCCTCATTTTTTTTGCGGGGCGAGCCTGGGTTTTAGGCCCGCATCCTCAACTATGACTGCCCCGTTTTCTGCAGGCTTTTGCAGGGCGGGTCTAAACGGGGCGGGCATGCCCGTTTTCCACCCCTAGGAGTAGTTCAACAGATGCATAAACATTTCATTAATCTTACCATTCAAAGTACACAAATTTAAAACAAAATAAAGTGCTTAACATGAAAAGAAATAACAAAATGCAAAACAATAAATGATCAATATCGTCAAAGATGCGCTTTCTCTTTTGCTTTACAGGATTTAGGAGGTATCTTGCTTCAGGCTTCACTCTCCATGTCCAGGAAGAGGGTTGCATCTGACGTTCGGGCCCACATCTTTGAAAGATAAGATCTTACTGTTGATTAGTTCTCGAACCTTTGGTTTTAAAGCATAATAACCTTCCAGCGAATGCCCTAGTGCTCCCTCGTGGAATTCGCAATGCACATTAGGGTTATACCCCGGGGGAGGGGGGGGGGGTTATGGCTCTAGTATAGGAGGAAGACACTTGGTAACAATCAATTTTTTTGAATTAGAGACATGAATATTTGACTGTAACTCATGGGGATTAGGTCAATATGAGTCCTCACCTTGATATTGCGATTATGATTAACTGATGCATTGTGGTTTGGTGGAGCCTAAGGCCTCGGTTATAGATAAGGACAAGCGATTGATGCCTGTTGATATGGTGGATCTACCAGGTTCTGCTGGTAGCCTTGAGAAAAAGTTTGTTGATAGGAAATGGGAGCTACTTGCTGGTAAATGGGCCCAACAACAAATACATATAATTATGGATAATATGGCATAGGCACAACAGGCTGTTGTGGCCTCCTTTGGCGAAATCTCCCTTTATCGGTACATATGTCACTGGTCTCTCCCTCCTTCTTTTGTAAACCTCTAGGATATTTCTTGGCATTGTTGTTGGAGGTTTCAACAACAATCATCCTCTTGCTAGTATTCATACCAAGCTCAATTTTTATGCCCACAACAACTAGATCAGAGAAATTACCGATACACCACTCACCATTCTTTCATAATAGACAGGTTGCATGATGTCCATGAACCAATCACCTAATTCCTTTTCTGCAAGAGGTGGTTCAACTTGCGAGGCCACGCCTCTCCATTGTTCTACATATTCCTTGAAAAACTCATTGTCTTTCTGGGACATGCTTAGAAACTGCCTTTTATTCCGGGACATATCCATATTATATTTATAATGTTTGATAAAGGCATCAGTGATGACACTGAAATTCACCGTATTTTCGACTCCGATTTCGCATGCATTTTAGTAGTTTTATTGTTATTTTGTTGTGTTATTACTATGTTTCTCTTTGTTTTCAGGTTTTCACTTTAATCGGAGCCCCGATCGAGAAAAGGAGTGAAAAAGAGCTAAAAACCTTAAAATTCAGCATTTTGTACTTGTGGCTCCCACTGTGGCTAGCGCCATGGACCCTGCCATGACGTGTCCCAGTTCAACTTCCCTCAAATGCCACGTTCCCCACTACTTCCACTAAGGCGCCTCAGATTGGCCTTGTGGCGGGCGCCATCGCACTTCTATTTGTCCAAAGGAATGGTTAGAAAGCGAACAAAAACCTAAAAGTTTTATCGAATCAAAAACTAGTAAAAATGTCAGAGATCTAGGTAAGGGGGTTGGTTATGCAATGGGAAGGTTTTAAGCACCTAAAACATCCTAGGTACTCATAGGGAGCCCTTTTCATAAGTGTTGTTCTAGTCTGATGCATTTAGATGTAAAATTTTCATTTCTGAATGGTCTTTTACATGAGGAAGTTTATGTCTCACAATCTTCTGGATTTGTGAAAAAGAATCAGGAAGGGATGGTGTACAAGTTACATAAAGTTTTGTATGGACTGAAACAAGCTCTTAGAGCTTGGAATATGAAAATTGATTCATTTTTCAAGCTTCAAAGATTCAGAAAATGTGAGATGAAGTATGATGTTTATGTTCAGCATACATCTGATAGTAATATAATTATGGTATTTATCTATGTTGATGACATATTGCTAACGAGGAATTCTTCAGATGAGATAGTTAAGTTCAAGAAGGTGTTGATGAATATGTTTGAGATGACTGAACTAGGAAATAAGGTATATTTTCTAGAGATGAAGATTATGTACTCTGATAAGGGTATAATTTTGCATCAGCTGAAGTATGAACTTGAGCTTTGAAGAGATTTGAGCTAATAAATTGCAAGTATACATTCACACCTGTTGAAACAAATCACAAGTTGGATTCTGATTTTAAGGGCGGTGATGTAGATGCTACAATTTTTAAACAGATGGTAGGCTCATTGAGATATCTCTGTAACACCAGATCTGACATCTGCAACACAGTTGGAATGATGAGTACGTTTATGAACAAATCAAAGTGGTCACATTACCAAGCTGTCAGGATACTAGATATATTAAAGGGACTTTGAGGTATGGAGTTTTGTTCCCTTCTAGTGCTAAATCTGATTCAGTGTTGATATGTTATTCAAACTCTGAATGGTATGGAGACAAAGTTGACAGAAGAAGTACTTTTGAATATTTCTTCAAGTATTTGAGAGGTCCCATTTCTTGGTGGGTTCAAGAAGCAACCAGTGGTTGTATTGTCAACTTGTGAAGTTGAGTACATTGCAAGTGCTTTGTCTGCGTCTCAAATTGTTTGGATTATGAACTTGTTGTAAGATCTGAAGATCAACGTAAGCAAGCTTGTGAGGTCGATGATTGACAACAAATTAGCTATAAACCTTGCCAAGAATCCAGTGCAGCATGGAAGGAGCAAGCACATTGACATAAAGTTCTATTTTCTGCGCAATCAGGTTCAGAATAGATTGTTTGAAGTTGTTCATTATAGCACTCAGAAGCAACTTGCAGATGTATTGACTAAAGCTAACAAGATTGGACAGGTTATCCATTCGATGGATGAAATTGGTGTTATTGATTCTAGTCTTGAATGTGGAGTAAAGGATGATGTTGAAGTATAAATCAAAATTCACATTTAAGTTGCATTTAGATTTTAATTTGAGTTTCATTTAGTGGTTCCGATGGTATAAATATTGAAATCGAGTTCAGTTTGTAACTGAATTTCATTTGTAACCAATTTTAGTTTTGAAAGTTAGTTGGAAAATCTCTCTATTTCATCATCTTCTTCTTATTTTTGTGCACCAACACACCTCTATTGCTTCATCCATCCTCAAATTTAAAATTATAATTTTTTAAAAATAATTTCACATTAATTAAAATTAAAAAAAATTATTAAAAAATATAGAATAACACATTTTATTTTATAAATATATTTAAAAAAGAAGAATTCAAATAAATTCTAATTGTAATATATTATCCGAAAATTTATCAACCAGCTATAGTTCAGACATAAAACTTAAATAATAATACATCACACTTTACAAATTGATTTTGTAAAAATAATATTATACTATGAGAAAATGGATGATGCACTGACCGTGGAAATTTATTTTACACTGTCAACCAATAACGATCATATATCCCGCCAAATCAGACTAAATTTTTTAAAATATTTGTATGATATAACAAAATGATATTATTCCTATTGAATGATAGTGTAAAATTTTTTTACAATCTCAATCAATGCATCACCATTAAATTCTTATAGTATACTCTAATTCTCTTACAATTCAAATTAACAATTAGTAAAAAAAAATGCTATACTATATTTCGATTACAATTCAAATTAACAACCACAATTTTTTATTATACGAACTGTATTCATATGATAATGAAGAATATAATATATAATATTGTTTACAATAAAAGCAACATTATCGTGATATTGTTTACATCAAAACAACCAAAGTCCTAACTTAGATGATATATACTATTTAGAGTAGTGTATGCAGGATATTATAAAAAAATTATACAAAAATTTAAAACTTGAATCTAGAAATTTAAATTTAAATTTATTTTATATGCATGATTTGATAACTATGCCTCCAAGTATCATTCAAAAAATTAACTCAACCCATCAAAAAATAAAATTAAAAATATACTTAATTCTTATATATAAAAATGATAATTGAAGTGACATGTTAATAAAACAAGAAAATTTAAGAGACATGTAAAGACTACATGTGATTTTTTTCTCTCCATACATTTCTATTATTCACACAGGGAAGTATTCACATTGAGAGAAGTATGATATTTTTGTATGGTCTATATTTAAGTTTGATATTTTTAATTATAAAATAGAAAATTATATTTTTATTTTGTAATCTTTTAAATATATAAGATTTATCTTTTATTTATGGACTAAATAGTTTATATCAACACAAAAAATATCAAAAAAACGGATTACAATTTGTGCTGCTATAATTTTTTTAATCATATAAAATATTTTAAATATAATTTGTTAATACCGCTTAAAATACTTAAAATATTTTAATAGCGATTATATGATTTTTTAAATCAAAAGAATGTCAAGATAATTTTGAGTGTTAGCGGTCTTTCAGTATTGTAGTTTTGTTATTCAATTAGAGATCAAGGTTAATTCTAATTGATCATTGATTGAAAATCGTGCTCAATTTTTTTTTATGATCTCTATTATATTTTGTTGTCGCTTCTTTTTTTTTGTATTTGTCGTTGATTTTTTATTACTTGTTTGTTGTTTTTTTTTTCCTGTCTCATTATTTTTATATATTTTATTTGCTTTTTCAAAAGAATTTGAATATAAAAATAAAAATCTTTATATTAACTTTTGCATAAAATATTTATAACATTTTAAATATGCATCTAAAATATCATTCAAATATTTAAGTCGACCTAAATATATATATATATATATATATATATATATATATATATATATATATATATATATATATATATATATATATATATATATATATGACACGTGATTCAAGTGATATGTGAAAGAGTACATACATTTTTCTATCCACAGTTTTTTTATATTCACCCTTAATAAGTCATAATTATATTGGTCCTAATTCTTAAGCGTGGACAACAACAGTTGGACATTGGGGATTGTACATTTTTGTTTTGAATGATCTACTTAAATTTTTATTTTTAAAATTTTTAAAATATATATAGTCTTAAATTTAACAATACTTTAAAAAATAATAATATTGATTCTTCTATTTTAAAAAATAAGATTTTAAATCATGCTGAAAAAACACATGAATTATCTAGATATTTACCAAGATATACTCCTACCTTCTATGTTCATTCCGAAATTTCCATAATATCCAAAGAATTGAGTGCCAAATCGTAAAAAGGACACTTCCAATCCTAAGCACTGTTCTGAATGAAGTAAATATCTGAAAGAAAAGACGAAAAATCTTTAGAAAAAACTTCACACTACTCCAACCATTTAAAGATTTTGTACAAAAAGATGAGGGAGGACCAACAATTTTAGAAGACGTTCAATGCATTAAATATGAGGGAGGACCAATTCCACAAGATAGAGCAGACGAGTAATAGGCAGAGGCTATATTATAAACGTGCATGGATGGAAGAACATATAAAAAAAATCGTTTTTTTTAAAATTAAAGAAACTTAAGTTATTTTATCATAGTTCAAATGTCTTTCACTGTTTTTATATTTGACCTTTTTAATGATTCAATTTTTTTTCAAACAACTTTTAAATTACAAATATATATATTAAATACAATCATTCAAATTAAGTATTTTTAAACAAAAATTACTCTTAAATTATTATTGTGTTGTAAATAATAACTCTTTAAAAACATTCTTATAAAAAATTGTTTTGATAAAAAGATAACTAAAATTATTATTAAAAATAAACATAAAAAATTGCATAAAGCAATTATCATGCTAAGTATTTGCTTACAACTATAATATGGTTTCAAGGATTTTATACATAGTCAATAATAAAATAGTTTATATTGTCAATATATCACAATTATTTATAAATATTATTTTTAAAATGATTAAAATAAAAAATATTTTTTAAATATTTTATATTTTTAGAGAGAAAATTAGATGTAGAGATAGATTAAATAATATATTTTTTTTATTTATGAATGTGATGTTTAGTGGAATTCACTTTTTATTGTATTTTTGAAAATATTTTGAAAGAAAGGTCGAAGAATAGACAAAATTTTACCACTTTAAAGAATTAAGTGGAATATTTCCTTTAAATATTATTATAATTTTAAACACACTTAAATTTTCCTTCAAAATTACCTACTTTAATAAATGTAGTTATGCATATATTTAAAAATATAATTGAGCACATAAAATAAATTATTTTTTTAGAAAACTTTTATTATTTAAATAATCTTCTATGACTAATAAATTTAACCTTGACAAATATATAAAAAAATAATAAATAAAAAAATAAACAATATTTTAGATATACTACTACTATTATAAATTGGAAGAGAAATTGTTAAGAATTGATAGTATTTCATTAAAGAATACTTCAGAATTTTGCTTATGTTTCATTTTATAATTTTATATATAAAAATCACTTAGTAACTTTTGGAACCAAAATTGAACATATATTTATAATTTCCTATTATTTTATTTATTTATTTAATTATTTATTCCATTAATTAATTTTTTTAATTAATAAAATATTATCTCTTTTTTCCACTAACGTTTATATTTACTTAATTATTAATTGTCATACATTTAGTAAAAATTAACTTATTAGAAAATGGTTTTTTTTACAAAAATAACCCATTTTTTCAAGAAAAATTTCAAAATACCCCACTTTTAGGAGGAGTCGCCTATTAAATTGGAGACTCCTCTTAAAACTTGAATGGAGGCGCCAATTGGATTGGCTAGGGCAGGTACCCTAGTCAATCCAATCCGCGCCCCTATGTAGGTTTTAAGAGGAGTCGCCAATTCAATTGGAGACGCCTCCTAAAATGCATTTTTTTTTGTGTTTTATGGTATAAGTGGTAGATAAATTTGATATAAGACCACTTGATATTAATAAAATTTGCCGTTTACACAAAGAAACCTAATGGTGATGACCGGGATCACCTAACCGACCTCTGATCCCACATCCTCTAGCTACCCTAACCCGTGGCCCTAACCCACGTTGACGATTCGATACTAGTGTTTGATCATTTGAGGGGCCAGGAGCGTCACTACCAACTACAGGAGAAGGTCTGTTGAGGTAGTCAGACAATTCGGCATAGTCTTAAGTATGCATCGATGGTGTACCGTCGTAGCTGAGCTCATGACCCATGCCAGAGAAGTTGGTATGTGGTTGACTCATTGATGGACGACCGGGACGGTTGAAGGGAGACATGGGTGTGAACGATGCGTCGAGGAAAGGTTGGAAAGGTTGTTGGGGTGTTTGGTAGAGATAGGGTTGTTGGATGTTTTGGTTTTGTGAGGTTTTGGCTTCTTGACTACGGTAGGAGGAGGGGCGGTTGGTGTTGAATGATCGTTGGATGTTCTGGCTTAGGCGACTTTGGTAAGGTGATGGGGTGGGTGCGAAGCGATGTTAAGTCTCAGGTTGAGGGTCATTTTGTTGCTGGTGGTATGGGGTATGCTCTTGGTATTGGGGTTGGGTGTATGGAATGTTTTGGTTGTATGTTTGTGTGTTGGTTGAACGGAACGTTTGACGGACAGGGGGTTGTATGTATCCGGTCTGACACTGTTGTTGGGGATTTGATGTTGAGGTGTCAAGTGTGTAAGTCATCTGGCGTGGATCGTACAAGTACATATCCTCGGCGATGAACTAAAAACCAGTTGATCTGTACCAAGCCATATAAGTACGACTTGGTTTTTCTTCAGTTGGCATGACTGCGTCAGTTAACACATGGTCATGACGGTGCTTCCATTTGCGACACTCCGATCTTGCGAAGCTTTGCCATGGATTGAAGTTCCATTGGTCGTTAACTTTGCGCAAATGCCATTCTCCTAGACTAACTGGGGGATCTGGGATATTTTGGAGCATACCGAACTGCAGTTTGACACAATCACTGTTGTGCATCTCCACAATTGTGAACCGTATTATCGGTGTGCATGCAGTCCATACGGCCGCGTCTTCAGCGTTGACCTCATGGTCATGATCCAAATTAAGGTATGTACGCCAAATGAACTGAAATGTGAAAGAAGATAGGATTATAGTCAATGTAGAAGAAGTTAACAAAATATAACGAAATAATTAAGTTATTTTCCTTACGTCTGTCGGTCGAAGGTGATCCAACAGGTTGTGATACTGAGTAATACAGTATCTTGGACATCTGTTGTAACTCATACCACGTGCAGACCATCTACACCAAAAAGTCAAAAAATATTAGTTAGAGGTAATAATCTTTGAAGAAGTAAGTAAAGATATAGCAATTTAAACAACTTACTTTTGTGCAAACGGAAATGTGAAAGGGTTGTTATTGACGGGTGCTAGAGATGGTAGTCTTGACCAACCCCATGCTTGTAGCAAAACAGCACATTCAGAAAATGTAGATGTATCTTTGTGTGAGTTTTTGCACAAGGAGCTATAGGAATAGGCTAGACAAGCAGATCCCCAACTGTAACTTCCTATTCGATTTACATGTCTAAGTAGAGGTAAGTACATAATATGCATGCTAGAACCACTACCTTCGGGAAATAAAAACGAGCCAATTAATAGCATAATGTAACACCTAGTTTTTATTATTCGAGCATCTTCGGTAGAATGCTCATCTAAGTATAAACTATTATAGTACGACTTAAGGCGTGAGAGTAGTGTACCTTGACCTCTTGCATTATCATCTAACAAATCAGTCTCTAAGAGCTCCATGCAAATTGAATTTGCATAGTTGGTCTTGCCATTAACAACCTTACCTTCAATGGGTAGTCCTAAAAGCATGTAGACGTCTTCTAACGTCACGGTACACTCACCGGTTGGGAACCAAAATGTGTGTGTCTCTGGTCTCCATCTTTTGCATAAAGCTAGAATGAATTTGTTATTTATGGGCCAAGACAAAATCTTGCTAATATGACCAAAATCGGCGAGTTCAATATAAGGTTGAATCATCGGGTTCATATGGACATATTCATGGACCCGAGTTCGGAACCTTGATACATCCTATAAAAGAAAGAATAAAAATTTTGACTAAGTTGGTATGTCAAAATAAAAGGGGGTTGGTGAAGATGAAAGATAAAAAGTTAACAAAAGAAAAAACTTACATATGTTGCGATGTTTGCAACCGTTCCTCTATGTGCTTCACCCATTGTGAGGATAGACATTTTGTCGGAGGGTTGGTGTAGATGAAACTACAAGAAGTTGTTGCAGATGAAATTGTAGAAGAAGTAGTGAGAGTGATGGTGTGGAAGAAGTGTTGATGGAGTGGATGTATTTATAGGCAAATGGATGGGAGCATGAAAAGTTGTGCTTGCATGGTGTCTCCACTTGAATTGGCGACCATGTACAACCTTTAAGAGGGGTCGCCATTCAAATTGGCGCCTCCATAGGGACATGCATGCAAGACCTAGGTCTGATTGCTTGGTTTCGAGGTCTGAATGCATGGTGTCTCCACTTGAATTGGCGCCCATGTGCAAGGAATGAGTGGGGGCGCCAATTCATTTGGAGTGCGTGTCTGCATGTCTAACACGTGGTTGTCTTGTCTCTTGCATGCTGAACATGTCACTTCTTAGTAGCTTGCATGGTTGACACCATTTCCGAGTAGCTTGCATATGCGACACGTCATTTCGGAGTAGCTTGCATGTGCGACACGTCACTCCGAACTAGCTAGCATGTGAGACACTTCACTCCTCTATTTAAGTGTCTTACTATCAACATCCAAGACACTTCACTCACATTCATCTGCAGTAAGAAAATAGTTTTCATCTGCACAATGTCATCTTCATCATTATACAGTGTCAACGTTCACTGCAACGGTGAAACATACGAGTCTAAGCTACATGGTTTTTATTTTTGAAACACCGATACCATTAGACTCACGATCAAGAGAAATGCAACCTTCTTGCATTTGAAAAAAAGAATACAATCCTTTATAGGATCGGGTATTGTGTCAAAGATCACATATCAAAATCCAATAATTTTTGAGAATGGTCAATGCAAGTATTTCCCCCTTAAGGTACAAGACGATGAAGATGTTGAATACATGTTTGTTAGTCATGAACATTCAGGCTGCAACTGTATTGAGTTGTACATTACTCTTCAACCATGTATACCATCTCAACAGTCTCAACTAACCGGTCAGGATGAATCTGGTGAAGATGATCGACAATGGTCAGATGACGTTGTCATACCCCGATTTTGATCCTGAATTTTTTTTCATTTTTTCTTTTATTTTTGCATTTTTTGCATACATTCATCAGTATAAAATGGATTTTAATCACTTGACTTTTGTAATTTTTCAATATTTGATTTTAATTTCAAATCAAGTTTAAAGCCAAATTTCAATTTAATTTTAATTGTTATCTTTACTAATGATTCAAAACTCTAATTGATTTTAATTTTCAAATAGATGTTAGAATTGATGTCAAAAGTAATCTTAACAAATTATTGGATTAATTTGATTTTAATTGGGTTTTATACTGGTTTTTATTATTATTTAAATTGATATTTAAATTAGTCTTAGATTATTTCTAAAAAATCCATTTTTATATACATTTCAAAATCAAATTACAAATAACATTTCAAGTACATTTGCACCATTCACCCCTTTGTTCGATGTTTGTCACTTATGATATCATTCACATTCTATTGCCAATGTCACCGGTGAAATGATAACTGGCCATGGTAGTTTACGCGCCTATTGTGCCTCCTTGACCCAACCAGAAGATCCAGAATCCCCTGAAGCTCTGCTTCCTGCTGCTAATCTTATTTCAGACTGGGTGCCATTTTCTACTCACATGAATCTTAACGATGGTTTTCAAGAACCTGATTTTGGGGTGAGACCAGTTTTTTTTTAATGTTTTGATGGAACGAGAAATTCTCAATCTGCTTTAGGGAGTAGTGGAATGTGGAACTGGACATGTTCGGTTTTCAGTGCTATTACGGCTGCATCCAGCCTTGCTTCTGGATCTTTGCATCTTCCCTCTGAACAGCATCACATGGAAACCAATCTCAGGGCTACTTTTTCAGGAGTATCTATTATTTTATCCTTCCGTGATGATGAACAGAGCTGTTTTTATAAGTCTAAAATTGGTAACACAGTTGGGTCACAGATTGATTATCTTGGTGCAGAGTGCAATGAAATTGTTGTTGCCTTGAAGTAATGCTGAAAATCAAAGTGCTTTGGTTGGACACTTACAAACTAAGGTCCTTGATGCTCTCCTTTTGTCTACCTCTTACAATCTATATTCAGATTCATTAATTGGGCCAGTTGCAACAGACTTTCCATTTGGAAATAAGGATTTCTTACTGAAAGTTACATTGTTTAAAACTTCTGGTGTCACCAATTGCAAGTTACAGTGCAATTCAATCATAATTATGTCTCTTTTAAGACCACGGTACAAATCCAACAACAGCTGGTATGGAGTTCGCAACGCGCCAAGCCATTTTGCTTTGCTTTGAAGACTCGGAATCCACGACCTGCATAATAAAATCGGTTCCATGGAAACATTGAGATGCATGGGATATTAGAGGATGTAGCATCTGGTCCAATTGAAGCACGAGCAAGTGTTAACTCAACAATGGTTGGAGTTGGAATGTCGATGGAAGGTATCGAACAAAACTGCAGGAGCATCTTCATAACCTGCCAAAACCTCTTCCAACTTAGAAAAATCAATGCAAAGAAGAAGGATATAGACGCTTTTGTGACTACTGATTTCAAGCTCATTAACTATAATCCTGCACCAAAACCAGTCCTACATCAAAATTACCTGCAAAATGTAAATTACCTGATGATTGCCGCAACTTAGCAGAAGGAGAAAAAGGAAGCCTTCAGCCGGATAACAGAACTGAGGAATCAAAACAATCTTGAACGCCTCAAAATCCCATGGCTACCATTAACGTCCACACTGAAGCTGGTCAAGACAACATTGCTCCCTCAAAGCAATCTCTTCCTCCTAAATCCGTAGATTCTCAATCTGTTCTCAGAAGGTTGCAGTCTGAATTGATGGCTTTGACGATGGGTGGAGATTCTGGTATATCTGCATTCCCTAAGGAGGATAATATATTGTGTTGGAAAGAAACAATAACAGGAAGCAAAGAAGCTGTATTTGAGGGAGCAGAATATAAACTCTCCCTTTCATTTCCCAATGAGTACCCTTTTAAGGCTCCCAAGGTCACATTTGATACCACCTGCGATTTCCACCAAGCCAACAATCAGATCAGGTGAAAACTAACATCGGGCGTTAACGGATTCAAGAAAAAGAACCGGCTTGACATTGACAAGCACGCATACCGCTTCATGAAAGATCAGGCTGGTTTGACAGATGATTACTGGCCACTCTATGCTGTTGCCGGCGGTGTTGGGACTGCTCTTGGATGGATTTGGAGGTTGAGAGTAGCATATGCGTTTATGGCTGTGTTGCTTTTATGGATGGCCTTGTGGTCATTTGGAGCTGCTGGTGTTGTAGCTTCAAGCATGGTTGTGGTGGAAAATGCAAATGATACATCCAATGTTGTTGCTGCTATCACGGACTCGGTGGGAGTGGATAATCAACCTAGCACTTTTTTTTTTTAACTAGAACAAAAGTAGCCCATCGGTATGATTTCGGCATTGATCCCACCTGAAGCCAATGGAAGAAAAGCTTAAACTAAAAATTCAAAACCTCATAAAAAGCAAACCCGCAGTATACATTATAACCATCGTTTGCTTACCGTTGTTGAACGTTACAATTCGATTGTTCCATGGCAATTAGTAGCTCAAAAGGTTGAGGGCTGTATACTTCATCCGGGAACTATGGACTTGAAAACTCATTGGACGGTGTTACAATGGAGCTCGTCGCATGTTCACTGCAAATCCGTTTAACCTCTCCGCGGCTACTTGTGATAATCCCATCCAGAATCTCTCCTTCAACTGCAAAGGAACCTGTGACCTGCAAACCACAAACACATCTCAAGACCATGTCAAATACAAATGCAGAGTCGAATGCTGTTCATGATAACCCTTTTGTATCTATAATTCTCAAGACCAACCCAAATTGAAAACTTGTGAAGAAAATTACCTCAGCATCCGCATAGGTCGATTGCCTTCTGATACCGCATTGAGGATACTTGACAACTGACTTGGAACAATACCGCTTCAGCTTCAACTGTTTCCATAATAAGTAACAAGATGATAAGAGCAGTGCTGGTGATGAACGCGCAAGGGAAGCCTCGTCTCGCTAAATTCTGCGAGTTTAGGATCAGCCTGTCAAAAAGCAGCAAGAAGTTATTCGAAATGTGTTTGCAGTCTTATGTAGTAGACCCGAGCATGTTCGCCATTTTGTGGATGCTGGGTCCATTTTTGGCCAGGATGCTCGACTTATCTACAAGCACTTCACAACTCTATACTTTGTGTTGATATTTGATGGTTCTGAAAATGAGTTTGCTATGCTGGATTTGATTCAAGTCTTTGTTGGAGCACTGGACAAATGCTTCAGAAATGAGATGTACCGGTGCTGAGGCTACTAAGGGATTACCATTGAGACCGAAATCACCATTGAAAGAATTAAGAGTTTCTCATGTTGTCCCAAAATTTTCACTGCAGTAACAAAATAAGGCAATCAGTAAAGCGTTGAAAGTTCAAAAATACTCGAAACAGAGTTAAGACAAAACCGATTAGAAAAAGCTTAAGCTCTGATTACCTTTTCCAAAATCCATCATCAGTTAGGAAAAGCACTTCTGAGCGTGAAAAAGTGCTTCTGAAAGCTTTCTCCTTTGAACATCAATTGCACCAACTGAAACCCTAATTTGCAAGAATAAATAGAAAAGCAGAGATCAGTAGAAAAAAATTCTTGAGAGAGAAAGCGACGAAAAACACAGAAAACCCTAATTTTCAAAACGAGAAAAAAGGAGAGGAGAGAAAGGAAATCAGCCGAAAAACCCTAGGAAGCTGAGCATCAAAGGCGGCCGCGACTGTTCAACAAGGAAGAAGAAAAATTCTGAGTAAGAGTTCGGCAAGAAGAGTTCAAAGCGATTAGCATTCGTGAACTCATAGAGAGAAGACGGTGATACTATTGTTGGCCCCATTTTCCGAAATCCATTTCTAAAACTCGAAGAAGCAAGAAAGTGTAGGAGATTCCAGACCTGTTTCACTCGCCTCCAAGAATTCCCGATACGGTAGATTTCTCGCTTTTGTCGCTTCATACTTAGATTTTAGGATGGATGCACCGTTCCTCTTCACTGCACATTGTTTCACACCCCTGTGGATGTAGGTTTCAGATTTGTGATTAGGTTGTCATTAGATTTTGTTGATTTGTTGGAAATAACTCGTTTTTTTGAATTAGCTAAGTTTGGTATAGAGAGAGAGACGACTAGGAGGCAGAGGGGAAGGGTTCTATTTTCACCCTCTGTTAATTTATTTGTATTCCACTTTATCAAGGCTTTAAAGCCATTAATGGCCGTGCCTTTCTCAGAACCCAAGGTTGACTGCTTCGTTTGATTCTCCTGTGCCCTTTCCAATTTTTCACATTTTCCCTTGCAGCAGCGGCTAGGGTTGACGGTTCACTTCCCTCTCACCATTTTTGTGGGCTTTAGTAGCCCATTAGTTTAAACGGCCCATATCGTTTTAGCTAATTTTTATTTTAAACTTATCTTTATCAATGCTTGCTTGTATATATTTAAGTTGTTAAGATAATGAATGACCATAGGTGGTTGAGTGGATAAAGTAGTCATCTTTCTTTAAGTGGGATGAGATGAGTTCAATACTTGGAAATGGCATGTTTCCATTTATTTTCATTTTTTGTGCTTGCTATTTTATTCTTTCCAATTTTAAATTTTTAATGTGCTGTAAATATTTTGTTTATGTATTTATTTTTATTTTTATTTTTATTTTTTTTATTTTTTTATTTCGTCCAACTTACTTTTGGACATATTCTCCATGAACTCATGTGCCATGCCAATTTAATTGACCAACGCCTCAAATATTCACATTAATCTTTCTATCCGAATGTATCTCTTTTAATAAAAATAAAACGTGAAGAAAAAGATTACCTGGATGGAATGTCCAGTCGTAATCCCGAATATTAGGCACAAGCTGTAAGAGCTTGTAAGCCGTTAATATTCGTCTTCTCCTTAATATTCAAAAATCATTTTCTAAATAAAAGTTGGAAGAAAAAGATTACCTGGACGTAATATCCAGTCGTAATCCCGAATATTAGGCTCAAGCTGTAAGAGCTTGTAAGCCATAAATATTCGTCTTCTCTCAAAAACACTTGTAATCATCTCAAAACTTTTTCTAAATAAAGCGTGAAGAAAAAGATTACCTGGATGGAATGTCCAGTCGTAATCCCGAATATTAGGCACAAGCTGTAAGAGCTTGCAAGCCGTTAATATTCGTCTTCTCTCTAAAATTCAAATCACCTTCTAAATAAAGCGTGAAGAAAAAGGTTACCTGGATGGAATGTCCAGTCGTAATCCCGAATATTAGGCTCAAGCTGTAAGAGCTTGCAAGTCATAAATATTCGTCTTCTCTTTCACACTCCAAGATTTAAAACCTCTTCTTAATAAAGTTGGAAGAAAAAGATTACCTGGAGGGAATATCCAGTCGTAATCCCGAATATTAGGCTCAAGCTGTAAGAGCTTGCAAGCCATAAATATTCGTCTTTCCTCCAAAACATTCATAAATATTCGAATCATTTTCTTAGCAATATTGGAAAGAAACAGACTGCCTGGGTGGAATGTCCAGACGTGGTCCCGAGTATTAGACCCAAGCTGTAAGAGCTTGTAGGTCACAAGTACTCGTCTTTCAAACTTCAAAATACCTAATTCCTACCTTAATACTTTTTCAATAAAGATGGAAATGGAACATGGTGTATACCATGCACTCCTGAGGCTAGGATTCGAGATGTATATCTCGCTCATCCAAGTTCTCGCCATCACTCAAAATACATCCAACCGATCAGACTCTTTTCTCGCCGCCGTGCGATTAATCAAAAACCCTTTTCTAAAATGAAAGATATATTGTCTTATGTGATACAAAACAATGTTTCGGCCACGATTGTTGAGTAGAGATAAATGACGCTTTTCCGAATGTAGATTTATAAATCCGTTCGATGTGTGGTACGCGTCCACTCCTCATCTGTTTTGGGTAAAACGATGTTTTCGTCGATTAATACAATATAGCTTTCGCTAAAATCGACCAACAAACAAACATTTTTCTACCCAGAACTACGTAAGCCTTGATTTCTCTTTTGAGATACGTAGGAGCAGGATTTGTAAATCTTGTCAGGCCCACTAATAAAAAACTTAGGTTTAGTCCTTCGTCTAAAAAATCCAAAAACATTTCTTCTATCTTCTATTCTTTCTTTCCCACCTAATAAACTGAAAAGCCTAACATTTCAAACTAACATTAATGCACACAACTGACCTAATGGTTCCCGTTGAGTACAACGGACGTGAGGGGTGCTAATACCTTCCCCTTGCGTAATCGACTCCCGAACCCTGATATTGGTTACGATGACCATATCTTATCCTTTCTTTTGTCTTGGGTTTTATCGATATTTCCCCTTTCCTTTTTAGGAATAAATAAAGTTCGGTGGCGACTCTGTTCAGTCCATCATTGCGAGCGTGCGATCGCGCTTCGCTTTGAAGTCGTATCCCCATTTTTTCGAGGTGCGACAGATGGCGACTCTGCTGGGGAATCAAATTCCTAAGCGAGTCAAGCCTAGTTAGGTCGCTTGTGTGCCTTTGTGTGTTTACCTATGTGGTTTTTCTTTATTGATTTTGTTATCTTTATTGTCATATTGCTATAATCTGTTATATTGGTTCGATATGCTTTGATCCTTGGAGAGACTCTGATTGCAAACCATGTGGGAAAGACTTTTTACCCGAGTCTCGAGTAAAAACATAAGATAGGACGAGGTTGAGTAGTGCGGGTCCGCGAGATGTATTTCTCGTTGGGTCGGTACGAGAACCTCACTTAGAGTAGATTCTTGAGAGGATGTTGTCGCTCGGCAAGTAAGTTGCCGTAAGCTTCGATATTTTCTTTAGGATCCATGACTCTGAGAGCCATTTGTAGAACCTTAGTTCTTTGCCCCACTAGGAAAGATGGTTGCGTAGTGTGGGTCTGCGAGATGTATTTCTCGTTAGATCGATGCGAGAACCTCACCTAGAGTAGATTCTTTAGATGGAGTTGATGCCCGGCAAGTAAGTTGCCGCAGGTAGCAAACAGTCTAATGGATCCATGACTCTAGGAACTTTTTCAAAAAAACCTTAGACCATACCTGGTGAGAACCTATTCTTGGAGAGCAATCTGATTCATTAGTACCTCAGACTTTTGAACCCGTGTATAAGAAAAAACAAATGTGCATGGCTTGCATTGCATTCATTCGCATTCCATCGCATTTGCATCGCATCATAATGCATGTCATTCTCCAGACAAAATACCAAAAAAAACTCATCCATCTTTTGTCCGTGAAGCAAAGTGATTCTCAACACGCGTTTAGAACAAAGAACCATGTCTCAGGAGATGATGGACGAGCTAAGAAATAGCCAAGAAGCACTGAAGGAGGAACTTAATCTTTTGAAGAGCCAAATGAGATGGGTCTTGGAAACCCTGCAAGTCTTGTTGAGAAAAGAGGGTCACCCGTTATACGTTGCTGCAACAAAGAGAGCTACTACGCCGCATCCATCTGGTGTCACCCCAAGTCAAGGGAAATTCTATGTGGCAACTCCTCATTTACCAGTATATAGACCACCCTCAAGGCGTCATCATCAACATCCTTTGGCCATTCCTCCTCAAAATCACCGAAGTCAGGTTCAAAACAAAAATCAGAATCAGAACAAGAGGAACAAGGATCACAATGACTCGATTCCGGTGCCATATAGCAAGCTCTACCCGCTACTGATCCAGAATGCTTTGGTGACCCCTCGAGCTCTCACGCCTGTGTCACCAGACCTACCATGGTACAATCCAAATGCAACATGTGAATTCCATAAAGGGGCATTGGGACATGACCTAGATTCTTGTTGTGCGCTAAAATATTTGGTACGAGAACTGATTAACAAGAAGAGCTTAGTCTTTGAAGAAGATCACCCGAAGATCAAGTGTGAATACCATACTGGAACAATGGGGCACTCCATCGAGGAATGTATGAGTTTTAAGCTCAAGCTGCAAAGATTGATTGACATAAGGTCACCAACACTCAAGGAGGAAGGCTCAAGTACATATACCTTGATTTTTGGGCCAGGTAATGAGAAAGGGAAAGGACCCTTGACACCCCTCAAGGTTTTGTACCACAAGGAAGATGTCAGGGATGTGGCTAGTGAGCTATCATTGTTTCCTGGTAAGAGCATTGAGATACCGCCTTGGATTTCCAATGTCACGACCTATACCAATGAAATAAAAGGAGAAGTGAGTAGTGGATCCAAGAGGGTTGCGTTCGACGATGAGATTGAAAGAAAAGAATTTGAAGATCATCATGTCAAAAAGCTGGTTGATCCCAATCTTCAAGTTTGAAGAAATCAATTCCCTAAAGTTGGCAATTATTTGGCTGTTTCAACACTTCTTTTGTAGTTTCTTTGCGTGTTGGTTGTTATTTGCTTTTAAGCATTGTTATTTTCTTTGAATTGGTAAGATTAATGAAATGTTTATGCATCTTTTGAATTAATCCATTCGTATTCACTCGTTTTTCATTTATGTTAAAAAACAAAAATACTCCTCTCATTCACTTTTGTTTATCAAACCGTTGTGTTAACAAAGATTGGAGGGAGGATGATGAAAATGGAACACCTGAAATTGTTGTGGTATGCTTTTGAAGAAAACCTTGCCGATGATGTAAGGCATTGTTTCAAATCCCCAAACACTGAAGAGATAAGGAGTTAATCCCTAGTCAACCACTTTGAGCCTAGAAGTTGGTGTTTATTTCGGATCTAAAACCCTTAATCTTAACCTGGGGCAGGGTAGTTGTGTTCAGATAGTTTGATCATGCCTTCGATCTTTCAAAAATCGTCCATATGTACACCCTCCAATTAGGTTCAACCACACGTTACCCTTCACGCACATGTTGAAGTGTCGTAGAAGTTGAGAAAAGCTAAAATTAGTGTTGGTTGATCCTTATCCATCAATAATATGGCAGTCACACCTTTAAAAAAAAAAATAAAAAAAAATAAAAAAAAAATAAAAAAAAAAAACAGAAAAAGTCCGCTAAGTCAAATACCACAAAATGACTTAGGCAAAAGTCAGGGCATCCCGATGGACCGAGAGCTTCAAAGAAGCGGTCCAGGCAAAATTAGGGATAAAGAAAATCAATCAAAAGAGGTCATTAAATCCTCGACAAAAAATATGGTGACTGCCATTTCAAGAAAATTCGTCTTGAATCCTCATCACACCTTCGAACCCTCTTGGAAGTCGAATGCATGTATTGAATTAACTGAACGTAGGAACTGGAGATCATCAAGAAGAAGGGGTGGGTAAAAAATAAATTTTGAGCCTTATATCCTTTTGTTTCAAAAAAACCGTGAACCAGACCACGTTACAACCCTTAAAAGACCTAATTGAGGCAGGGTTTATTTTGAAGGCATACTATAACAAGGCTGTGTTAACCTGACTCCAAACGATTTTTGTTAATCATTTGATAGCACCAACTTGCATACTGTGAATGACTTGATCACCATTGTATTCTTATCGTTGACCCGTTCACTGTATTTCACCCGTTCATATCAATAAACTTTGATTTCAAATTTTTGCATAAACACTGCATTAAAATTACCATTTTTGAATGAACAATCTTATTTGCAAGTCAACACTTAGCATCAAAGAAATTCCAACAATATGCAGTTGAGGAAATTGATAAAGTGAAAGAAGTCCGAACAGGGGAAGTCACTTTGAGCATCAGTTAATTCGAGCTAGTCACCCTAAGGGTCATCAAGGCAAGAGTAATTTGCTTCAAGACTTAGACGGGGGCAAGCCACCTTAGAGCTCAGTAAGTCCAATCACTCCATGGTTCAGTTAGCCAAGAGTAATTTGCTTCAAGACTTAGACTGGGGCAAACCACCTCGGAGCTCAATGAGTCCAGCTATCCAAAGGACAATCAATCAAGAGTCTACCATTCCAACATTTGGTTAGTCAAGTTCAGACCATTGCAAGTTTCAAACACTTGGGGCAAGCCATCTCGAGGTAGTCTCATGGAAAGTTGTTTCCAAACCCCTTTTCAAGGTGAACATTTCCAAAGACCCAACAAAACTGGGGCAAGGTGAGCCACAAACTGGGGCAGAACCTCCTTCTTTGTGCTTTCAAACTGCTCAAACGAATTCTGCCATACGTCAACAACTATTGAGTTCAAGACGAGTGCCCGAAAATTATGCTAGCACGATTCATTAATCCTCCAAAAGGATCCATTGGCTAAGCTGTGGCTATCAAACTGGATAGAATCCTCCTTTGACAACATCTATCATAAAATTTTTGGTTGAGTTCTCGGTGTTGAGGAATCATGAGCTTCCATAAAAAGCCTTTACCAACTCCCAGTCCACTCAGGTGTCAGTATTCTCATAGCATGATCATTCATATATCATGCATAAAAGAATACAAATCATGCATGGCCGAAATGTACTTCGTGCTCATTTTGCATTGACCCAGGTCTTGTTGTTGATCCTATATCCTTTGACCTCTAATTCCAGTTTGTCTTTGGTGCCCTTAAACCATCATCCGGTTTTTGTAGTCATTTTCAAATCCAACCCAGTCGGCACCTATTAGAAAATTTTCCATTTAGGTTCATTTTCTTTTTGGATTATCCGATGAATTTTCGGATTACTCCTTGGTTTATTGATGAATTTCCATAACTGGTCTGATGTATTTCCAGATGTTTCACCATCTATCTGAGGTGTTCTCTGATGTGTCTATATTCTGATGTATTTCCAGAATTTCCTTGATGTATTACCGGATGTGTCTGTATTCTGTTGTATTTCCGGAATATCACTTGTAATTCCGATGCATTTCCAGAATTTGTTTCTTTTACTCTCTGATGAATTCTCAGACATGTCACTTTTATTCTGACGAAGTTCCAGAACCCCTATGTCGTTCCCTGGAATTGTTTCAAGGCTCATTGGTGTCTCCTAAAAATCAGTTGTTGTTAGGCATTATTCCAAGCTTAGTTGTTACTAGAACTCATTTCAAAGTCCAATTGTTGTTATTCCGGAGTCAGGTCATCCTTGAACCTACTCTGAAGATCCTTTGTTCAATCCTATTCAGGTCTTGTACGAACCTGTCATTGAACCTTTTTATTCCGGGGTCAGGTTATACTTGAACCTGCTCTGAAGATCATTTGTTCAATCCTATTCAGGTCTTGTACGAACCTGTCATTGAACCTTTTTATTCCGGGGTCAGGTTATACTTGAACCTGCTCTGAAGATTCTTTGTTCAATCCTATTCAGGTCTTATATGAACCTGTCATTGAACCTTTTTATTCCGGGGTCCGGTCATGCTTGAACCTGCTCTGAAGATCCTTTGTTCAATCCTATTCAGGTCTTGTACGAACCTGTCATTGAACCTTTTTATTCCGGGGTCAGGTTATACTTGAACCTGCTCTGAAGATTCTTTGTTCAATCCTATTCAGGTCTTGTACGAACCTGTCATTGAACCTTTTTATTCCGGGGTCAGGTTATACTTGAACCTGCTCTGAAGATTCTTTGTTCAATCCTATTCAGGTCTTATATGAACCTGTCATTGAACCTTTTTATTCCGGGGTCCGGTCATGCTTGAACCTGCTCTGAAGATTCTTTGTTCAATCCTATTCAGGTCTTATATGAACCTGTCATTGAACCTCTTTATTCCGGGGTCCGGTCATGCTTGAACCTGCTCTGAAGATTCTTTGTTCAATCCTATTCAGGTCTTATACGAACCTGTCATTGAACCTCTTTATTCCGGGGTCCGGTCATGCTTGAACCTACTCTGAAGATTCTTTGTTCAATACCCATTCAGGTCATGTATGAACCTGTTTGTTGAACCCCTATTCCGGTATCAGGTCATACATGAACCTGTTCTGAAGAGTTTTCTCCTTGATTATTCCCCAGCGTTGTCAGGTCATATATGAACTTGTTGTAGCATCTTTTCCTTTATTCGGGTTTAGTAAGTCATGTGTGAACTTACCACCGAAATCCCTTGTATTCTAAGTATCGATTATCAAATCTCACTTTGAACACTTCCCAGTGTGTGTTTGACTCTCCAGCAGGACTGTTTCCCCAGCAAGTTGTTTTTACCCCATTTGTCTGTCTCCCTATGGATCATCAGTATTCCCCACAGTTTGGTCTGTCTGTTAGCATCTCCTGTCAAGGGTCCATCATATCCCTAGCAGATAAAAAAAAAAAAAAAAAAAAAAAAATAAAAAAAATCATGTCATATCCTATCATATCATATCATATCATATCATATCATATCATATCATATCATATCATAGGGATTCAGGATCAAAATCCGGGTCTTCTTAGTATTTAATCATCTCCCACTTTGATCATATGAAGAACGTCCTCCTTCATATTCTCTAGTAGAAGATACTTAAATAGGGGCAACTGTCATACCCCGATTTTGATCCTGAATTTTTTTTCATTTTTTCTTTTATTTTTGCATTTTTTGCATACATTCATCAGTATAAAATGGATTTTAATCACTTGACTTTTGTAATTTTTCAATATTTGATTTTAATTTCAAATCAAGTTTAAAGCCAAATTTCAATTTAATTTTAATTGTTATCTTTACTAATGATTCAAAACTCTAATTGATTTTAATTTTCAAATAGATGTTAGAATTGATGTCAAAAGTAATCTTAACAAATTATTGGATTAATTTGATTTTAATTGGGTTTTATACTGGTTTTTATTATTATTTAAATTGATATTTAAATTAGTCTTAGATTATTTCTAAAAAATCCATTTTTATATACATTTCAAAATCAAATTACAAATAACATTTCAAGTACATTTGCACCATTCACCCCTTTGTTCGATGTTTGTCACTTATGATATCATTCACATTCTATTGCCAATGTCACCGGTGAAATGATAACTGGCCATGGTAGTTTACGCGCCTATTGTGCCTCCTTGACCCAACCAGAAGATCCAGAATCCCCTGAAGCTCTGCTTCCTGCTGCTAATCTTATTTCAGACTGGGTGCCATTTTCTACTCACATGAATCTTAACGATGGTTTTCAAGAACCTGATTTTGGGGTGAGACCAGTTTTTTTTTAATGTTTTGATGGAACGAGAAATTCTCAATCTGCTTTAGGGAGTAGTGGAATGTGGAACTGGACATGTTCGGTTTTCAGTGCTATTACGGCTGCATCCAGCCTTGCTTCTGGATCTTTGCATCTTCCCTCTGAACAGCATCACATGGAAACCAATCTCAGGGCTACTTTTTCAGGAGTATCTATTATTTTATCCTTCCGTGATGATGAACAGAGCTGTTTTTATAAGTCTAAAATTGGTAACACAGTTGGGTCACAGATTGATTATCTTGGTGCAGAGTGCAATGAAATTGTTGTTGCCTTGAAGTAATGCTGAAAATCAAAGTGCTTTGGTTGGACACTTACAAACTAAGGTCCTTGATGCTCTCCTTTTGTCTACCTCTTACAATCTATATTCAGATTCATTAATTGGGCCAGTTGCAACAGACTTTCCATTTGGAAATAAGGATTTCTTACTGAAAGTTACATTGTTTAAAACTTCTGGTGTCACCAATTGCAAGTTACAGTGCAATTCAATCATAATTATGTCTCTTTTAAGACCACGGTACAAATCCAACAACAGCTGGTATGGAGTTCGCAACGCGCCAAGCCATTTTGCTTTGCTTTGAAGACTCGGAATCCACGACCTGCATAATAAAATCGGTTCCATGGAAACATTGAGATGCATGGGATATTAGAGGATGTAGCATCTGGTCCAATTGAAGCACGAGCAAGTGTTAACTCAACAATGGTTGGAGTTGGAATGTCGATGGAAGGTATCGAACAAAACTGCAGGAGCATCTTCATAACCTGCCAAAACCTCTTCCAACTTAGAAAAATCAATGCAAAGAAGAAGGATATAGACGCTTTTGTGACTACTGATTTCAAGCTCATTAACTATAATCCTGCACCAAAACCAGTCCTACATCAAAATTACCTGCAAAATGTAAATTACCTGATGATTGCCGCAACTTAGCAGAAGGAGAAAAAGGAAGCCTTCAGCCGGATAACAGAACTGAGGAATCAAAACAATCTTGAACGCCTCAAAATCCCATGGCTACCATTAACGTCCACACTGAAGCTGGTCAAGACAACATTGCTCCCTCAAAGCAATCTCTTCCTCCTAAATCCGTAGATTCTCAATCTGTTCTCAGAAGGTTGCAGTCTGAATTGATGGCTTTGACGATGGGTGGAGATTCTGGTATATCTGCATTCCCTAAGGAGGATAATATATTGTGTTGGAAAGAAACAATAACAGGAAGCAAAGAAGCTGTATTTGAGGGAGCAGAATATAAACTCTCCCTTTCATTTCCCAATGAGTACCCTTTTAAGGCTCCCAAGGTCACATTTGATACCACCTGCGATTTCCACCAAGCCAACAATCAGATCAGGTGAAAACTAACATCGGGCGTTAACGGATTCAAGAAAAAGAACCGGCTTGACATTGACAAGCACGCATACCGCTTCATGAAAGATCAGGCTGGTTTGACAGATGATTACTGGCCACTCTATGCTGTTGCCGGCGGTGTTGGGACTGCTCTTGGATGGATTTGGAGGTTGAGAGTAGCATATGCGTTTATGGCTGTGTTGCTTTTATGGATGGCCTTGTGGTCATTTGGAGCTGCTGGTGTTGTAGCTTCAAGCATGGTTGTGGTGGAAAATGCAAATGATACATCCAATATTGTTGCTGCTATCACGGACTCGGTGGGAGTGGGAAATCAACCTAGCACTTTTTTTTTTTTAACTAGAACAAAAGTAGCCCATCGGTATGATTTCGGCATTGATCCCACCTGAAGCCAATGGAAGAAAAGCTTAAACTAAAAATTCAAAACCTCATAAAAAGCAAACCCGCAGTATACATTATAACCATCGTTTGCTTACCGTTGTTGAACGTTACAATTCGATTGTTCCATGGCAATTAGTAGCTCAAAAGGTTGAGGGCTGTATACTTCATCCGGGAACTATGGACTTGAAAACTCATTGGACGGTGTTACAATGGAGCTCGTCGCATGTTCACTGCAAATCCGTTTAACCTCTCCGCGGCTACTTGTGATAATCCCATCCAGAATCTCTCCTTCAACTGCAAAGGAACCTGTGACCTGCAAACCACAAACACATCTCAAGACCATGTCAAATACAAATGCAGAGTCGAATGCTGTTCATGATAACCCTTTTGTATCTATAATTCTCAAGACCAACCCAAATTGAAAACTTGTGAAGAAAATTACCTCAGCATCCGCATAGGTCGATTGCCTTCTGATACCGCATTGAGGATACTTGACAACTGACTTGGAACAATACCGCTTCAGCTTCAACTGTTTCCATAATAAGTAACAAGATGATAAGAGCAGTGCTGGTGATGAACGCGCAAGGGAAGCCTCGTCTCGCTAAATTCTGCGAGTTTAGGATCAGCCTGTCAAAAAGCAGCAAGAAGTTATTCGAAATGTGTTTGCAGTCTTATGTAGTAGACCCGAGCATGTTCGCCATTTTGTGGATGCTGGGTCCATTTTTGGCCAGGATGCTCGACTTATCTACAAGCACTTCACAACTCTATACTTTGTGTTGATATTTGATGGTTCTGAAAATGAGTTTGCTATGCTGGATTTGATTCAAGTCTTTGTTGGAGCACTGGACAAATGCTTCAGAAATGAGATGTACCGGTGCTGAGGCTACTAAGGGATTACCATTGAGACCGAAATCACCATTGAAAGAATTAAGAGTTTCTCATGTTGTCCCAAAATTTTCACTGCAGTAACAAAATAAGGCAATCAGTAAAGCGTTGAAAGTTCAAAAATACTCGAAACAGAGTTAAGACAAAACCGATTAGAAAAAGCTTAAGCTCTGATTACCTTTTCCAAAATCCATCATCAGTTAGGAAAAGCACTTCTGAGCGTGAAAAAGTGCTTCTGAAAGCTTTCTCCTTTGAACATCAATTGCACCAACTGAAACCCTAATTTGCAAGAATAAATAGAAAAGCAGAGATCAGTAGAAAAAAATTCTTGAGAGAGAAAGCGACGAAAAACACAGAAAACCCTAATTTTCAAAACGAGAAAAAAGGAGAGGAGAGAAAGGAAATCAGCCGAAAAACCCTAGGAAGCTGAGCATCAAAGGCGGCCGCGACTGTTCAACAAGGAAGAAGAAAAATTCTGAGTAAGAGTTCGGCAAGAAGAGTTCAAAGCGATTAGCATTCGTGAACTCATAGAGAGAAGACGGTGATACTATTGTTGGCCCCATTTTCCGAAATCCATTTCTAAAACTCGAAGAAGCAAGAAAGTGTAGGAGATTCCAGACCTGTTTCACTCGCCTCCAAGAATTCCCGATACGGTAGATTTCTCGCTTTTGTCGCTTCATACTTAGATTTTAGGATGGATGCACCGTTCCTCTTCACTGCACATTGTTTCACACCCCTGTGGATGTAGGTTTCAGATTTGTGATTAGGTTGTCATTAGATTTTGTTGATTTGTTGGAAATAACTCGTTTTTTTGAATTAGCTAAGTTTGGTATAGAGAGAGAGACGACTAGGAGGCAGAGGGGAAGGGTTCTATTTTCACCCTCTGTTAATTTATTTGTATTCCACTTTATCAAGGCTTTAAAGCCATTAATGGCCGTGCCTTTCTCAGAACCCAAGGTTGACTGCTTCGTTTGATTCTCCTGTGCCCTTTCCAATTTTTCACATTTTCCCTTGCAGCAGCGGCTAGGGTTGACGGTTCACTTCCCTCTCACCATTTTTGTGGGCTTTAGTAGCCCATTAGTTTAAACGGCCCATATCGTTTTAGCTAATTTTTATTTTAAACTTATCTTTATCAATGCTTGCTTGTATATATTTAAGTTGTTAAGATAATGAATGACCATAGGTGGTTGAGTGGATAAAGTAGTCATCTTTCTTTAAGTGGGATGAGATGAGTTCAATACTTGGAAATGGCATGTTTCCATTTATTTTCATTTTTTGTGCTTGCTATTTTATTCTTTCCAATTTTAAATTTTTAATGTGCTGTAAATATTTTGTTTATGTATTTATTTTTATTTTTATTTTTATTTTTTTATTTTTTTATTTCGTCCAACTTACTTTTGGACATATTCTCCATGAACTCATGTGCCATGCCAATTTAATTGACCAACGCCTCAAATATTCACATTAATCTTTCTATCCGAATGTATCTCTTTTAATAAAAATAAAACGTGAAGAAAAAGATTACCTGGATGGAATGTCCAGTCGTAATCCCGAATATTAGGCACAAGCTGTAAGAGCTTGTAAGCCGTTAATATTCGTCTTCTCCTTAATATTCAAAAATCATTTTCTAAATAAAAGTTGGAAGAAAAAGATTACCTGGACGTAATATCCAGTCGTAATCCCGAATATTAGGCTCAAGCTGTAAGAGCTTGTAAGCCATAAATATTCGTCTTCTCTCAAAAACACTTGTAATCATCTCAAAACTTTTTCTAAATAAAGCGTGAAGAAAAAGATTACCTGGATGGAATGTCCAGTCGTAATCCCGAATATTAGGCACAAGCTGTAAGAGCTTGCAAGCCGTTAATATTCGTCTTCTCTCTAAAATTCAAATCACCTTCTAAATAAAGCGTGAAGAAAAAGGTTACCTGGATGGAATGTCCAGTCGTAATCCCGAATATTAGGCTCAAGCTGTAAGAGCTTGTAAGTCATAAATATTCGTCTTCTCTTTCACACTCCAAGATTTAAAACCTCTTCTTAATAAAGTTGGAAGAAAAAGATTACCTGGAGGGAATATCCAGTCGTAATCCCGAATATTAGGCTCAAGCTGTAAGAGCTTGCAAGCCATAAATATTCGTCTTCCCTCCAAAACATTCATAAATATTCGAATCATTTTCTTAGCAATATTGGAAAGAAACAGACTGCCTGGGTGGAATGTCCAGACGTGGTCCCGAGTATTAGACCCAAGCTGTAAGAGCTTGTAGGTCACAAGTACTCGTCTTTCAAACTTCAAAATACCTAATTCCTACCTTAATACTTTTTCAATAAAGATGGAAATGGAACATGGTGTATACCATGCACTCCTGAGGCTAGGATTCGAGATGTATATCTCGCTCATCCAAGTTCTCGCCATCACTCAAAATACATCCAACCGATCAGACTCTTTTCTCGCCGCCGTGCGATTAATCAAAAACCCTTTTCTAAAATGAAAGATATATTGTCTTATGTGATACAAAACAATGTTTCGGCCACGATTGTTGAGTAGAGATAAATGACGCTTTTCCGAATGTAGATTTATAAATCCGTTCGATGTGTGGTACGCGTCCACTCCTCATCTGTTTTGGGTAAAACGATGTTTTCGTCGATTAATACAATATAGCTTTCGCTAAAATCGACCAACAAACAAACATTTTTCTACCCAGAACTACGTAAGCCTTGATTTCTCTTTTGAGATACGTAGGAGCAGGATTTGTAAATCTTGTCAGGCCCACTAATAAAAAACTTAGGTTTAGTCCTTCGTCTAAAAAATCCAAAAACATTTCTTCTATCTTCTATTCTTTCTTTCCCACCTAATAAACTGAAAAGCCTAACATTTCAAACTAACATTAATGCACACAACTGACCTAATGGTTCCCGTTGAGTACAACGGACGTGAGGGGTGCTAATACCTTCCCCTTGCGTAATCGACTCCCGAACCCTGATATTGGTTACGATGACCATATCTTATCCTTTCTTTTGTCTTGGGTTTTATCGATATTTCCCCTTTCCTTTTTAGGAATAAATAAAGTTCGGTGGCGACTCTGTTCAGTCCATCATTGCGAGCGTGCGATCGCGCTTCACTTTGAAGTCGTATCCCCATTTTTTCGAGGTGCGACAGACGTCAACCCAGAAGAAGAAGCAGAAGTGGACGTCGTTGATGAAGAAGAAGAGGAGACCTAGATACAGGTTGATCACATGTTGAACAACGACGATGAATATGATGATAAAACACCACCAATACCTCCTAGTCATGTCTACAATCCGCCTCAACATATGACAAATGTGGATCTTCACGACGATGAAACATCCAACAGTGTTTTCTATAATCCGTATCCGAGATCAGAAGGCGAATTAAAAGTGGGAGACATGTTTCGTACCAAAGAAGAATGTGTTCTGGCAATCAAAAAATTCCACATGAACAACTCTCCTGACTTTACAGTGAAACACACTGATTCTAGAAGGTATGTTATCGAATGTCGTAACATGCTTTGTAAGTTTCGTTTGGCTGCGTCTTACAAGAAGAAAAACGACTCTTGGGAGATCGCTTCAATAGACCCACCGCACAGTTGCATTGCAACTAACGTTGAACAAGATCACCGTAAACTAAGCGCAACTTTGATATGTCAAGACATTCTGCCGTTGGTTAATAAAGACCCATCAGTGAAGGTGAGTATAATTATATCCCATATCAGAACAACATATAATTATACTTCATCTTACAAGAAAGCCTGGATTGCGAGGACAAAGGCTGTTGAACAAGTTTTCGGCAACTGGGAGGATTCATACAAGGAATTGCCACGGTTTTTATGGGCACTAAAAACATATGTCCCAGGAACTGTGGCAATTATGGAGACATTGCTAGCGATGATGCCAGACGGAACCTGTGCTACAGGTAATAGAAAATTTCACCGTTTCTTTTGGGCATTTGACCCATGCATCAAAGGTTTCGCATTCTGCAAACCTATTATTCAAATTGATGGCACTTGGTTATACGGAAAATACAAGGGTACTTTGCTCATGGCGGTTACACAAGACGGCAACAACAATGTCTTTCCCATTGTCTTTGCTCTTGTTGAAGGTGAAACAGCTGGTGGATGGGGTTTCTTTCTTCGACATCTCAGAACGCATGTGGCTCCACAAGTCAATCTATGTGGTAACGAAAGACAACATAAAAATTTGCTACTTTATCCGTCGATCCTTGAAAAATCGAGGTTATAATGAAAAATGTCATTTGTTTGATACTTAGTAACAATATATTTTTATTTTCAAAACTATAAAGCGCACCCCATTTTACTTCTCAGTTTTATTTAAAAGTTGAGATAATAAATTATGTTGGTACGTTAGTTTTAGTTAATAACCGAGGGATTAAATCTTATCTATTGTCATATATAATTTGTTTTAAAGTTCATTTTGACTGGTCTGTATCATTTTTTATACAAAAACATAATATTGACCGAACTTGAATCAAATCATTTTAAATGTACAAATTTATATTGTTCTCATCAACACAAAATACAAGATTTACATTGTTTTCAAAATCAAATATATAAATTTATATTATTCTTATCAACACAGAATACAAGATTTACGTTGTGTTTAAAATCAAATGTACAAATTTACATTGTTCTCATCAACACATGATACAAAATTTACATATTTGCATATAAAAATGACAAAACTTCTATACAAAAACAGATTAAGCTTATAACAACCAAGAAAGACTATTGTTGTTGAGGTTTATAACAAGATAAGAAGACACCAGACCAACGTGATCAGATGTCTTCTATATCTTCTTATGAGAATGATGATCTGTCACTAAACTCTTATAATTAGAACAAAATTTAAATTATGATAAGTTAACAATAATAACATTAACTTAAAAAATATACACAAATTACATGTATATGAATTAAGCTAATACCTTACGCTTCATTCCATTTGTAATGTATATGGAGATCATATTAAGCATTTGTTTCATAACATAGTATCCATAAGAATAATTGTTAGGTTGTTTTCGCGACTATAAATAATTTTCATATATTTATACCACTAATACACTCAATAAAAGAATGTCAAAAAACACCACTAATATACTTACTTTTAACTAATAAAACCTTGACTTTTTACCAAGTATATTACGTTTGATTGCATTGTATCTCTCCACTATTTTACATGTTGGTTAAAATTAAACATGAATAAAAACTATTCAAAACTAACGGTAAAATTTGAGTATTAAAAATAGGGAAATGCTAACGAATGCCCCCGGGACATTGATTAAGAAATTAAAATGATAAGTTAGGAATTATTTAAAAGATTAAAAATACACATTTTTTCTAAATATATGTGTATTCAATAAATTGAAAACATAAATAATCAACTTGTTAAAAGAATGTTATGTGTATTCAATTAACTGAATGTAACATGTTTTCTTTATTTTGAATTTTTAACTAGTGTCCCGGGGGCACGGGTTAGCATGACCCTTAAAAATAATATCAGTTACCCACTCAAAGCGTTAATCATAACTTCTTCAAGTTCCATGTGGAACGAGCAAAACATAACTACAAGATTTTCTTCGGACATATAATTATTAGCTGCCAATGATTACCGCATAAACATTTAGAATAGTTAATAATATGTATAAAATTGATTTATAAATGAAAACACAAATTAATATTTAAGGGCGGAAAAACATAAATAATATTCTTTGTTCTTGTTCAACAACCTCTCTTGTACGGAAAGTGTGATGTTGTTTGCTACGATACCACCGTGATGAATTTTGATATATAAACTATTTTTTAAATAATGAATTTTAACATGTAAAACTCTTCTTTAATTAATACATTTTTTGTATCTATTTAATTTATTATTTTAACTATTTATTTTTACAGAGCAGAATTTTAAAGAAAAACAAACATAAAATTTCAAAAATTTAATTCAAAAAAGGTATAGCGTTTATCCATAAAAACATGAATAAATATGAAACAAGAAGATAGATTGAGTGTTTGATGGAAGAAATAGATATTGAAAATGTAACACTCCAGATTTTCATCCAAGACATGATTCAAAAATTATCAAAATAATTGTTTAAACAGAAATAAAATGTTTTAAAATTTTAATCAATTCAATATCAATCCAAATTCCTAAGCAGGAAATCACCGCACTTCTAATTCAATTGAAAATACTAAATAAATAAACTCAAAATGTAACGCAATCGATTTATTAATACATGATATTATTTTGAAAATCCCCTCTTCCCATTGGTCATGCATCCAGCAAAATATCAATCACTTTGATATTCCACATTTGTACCTAAAATATTGTTGTATGGGACCAGTTTCCATTTGTTAGGAAATATATCAGTTAAAATAACTAATAAAATGTCAGCGGATGATTATCCAGAGATCATACTTTTCTCTACACTATAATAATAATGATAATAACAATGGAGTAACAATAATAACTTCATTATAAAAAATGAGTGAGAATTCAAATGTTATTATTACAATCTCACAAAACATAAATGGTGACTAAACTCTTTTGATTTTGCTTCTCAAAAGGTTTTCTACAATAACCAATGAAAGATAGTAAAGAGAGGCTATAATTCAATGAGAGTTTTTCTCCACTACTTTCCATATACTTCCTAGAAAAACTCGTGCTTCCTTTAACTTGATAATTACTGTTTTTATTGGTTAATTCTACTTTATTTTCTCTCCACATAAAGAGGAACTCCATCAATCTCCCCCTTCTGATTTAGGTGGAGAGCTCCATCAGTCCAACACTTCTCCTGTAGAACTCGTATTTGTCCTTCGGTAAGGACTTGGTTATCATATCTGAACAATTGTCATTTGTATGAATTTTATCAAGGTGTAATTGCCTTGAATCTAACATATCGCGTATCCAGTGATATCTCACATCAATATGTTTTGATCTTGAGTGGAAAATCGAGTTCTTGCTTAAGTGTATTACGCTCTGACTATCATAATGCACAACATACTTCTGTTGTTCATGCCCAAACTCACACATGAACCTCTTCATCCATGACATTTCCTTGAAAGCTTATGTTGTGGCAATGAATTATGCCTTTGTAGTAGACAAAATAACACACTTTTGTAGCTTCGACTGCCACGATATAGCTCCCCCTGAAAATTTAATCAAAAATCCAGAAGTTGATTTCCTAGATTCAATATCTTCTGCCATATTTGCATCTGTGTAGCCAATGAGTTCAGGTTTTCTACTTCTAAAGCACAAACTCATTTTAGAAGTTCCTCTAAGATATCGCATAATCCACTTCACAACATTCCAATGTTGCTTTCTTGGATTCGCCAAGTATCTGCTAACAACACCAACCACGTGTGTTATATCTGCTCGTGCACATACCATTACATACCTTATGCATCTCTTCCTTTTCAATTTCACTTATAGGAATCTACTTTGAACTAAGATTAAAGTGACTAGAAAGTTGGAAAGCAACATGGTTTTCCTTTTCCATGTGAAACTGCTCTAATACCTTATCGATATATTTTTCTTGTGATGGACACAACTTGTTTTCCTTTCGATCACGCCTGATGGACATACCAAGAATTTGCTTTGCTGGTCCCATGTCTTTCATTGAAAAATACTTCTTCATTTCATTCTTCAACTTGATTATCTTCTCACTATTTTGTCCTACGATCAACATATCATCAACATATAAGAGTAGTATGATGAACTCACCATCATCAAATCTCTTCACGAACACACAATGATCAGAAGTAGTCCTTTGATATCCATGATTAATCATGAAAGAATCATATTTCTTGTACCATTAACGTGG
Source organism: Lathyrus oleraceus (assembly GCF_024323335.1). Lineage (NCBI taxonomy): Eukaryota > Viridiplantae > Streptophyta > Magnoliopsida > Fabales > Fabaceae > Lathyrus > Lathyrus oleraceus. The sequence continues at coordinate 19,648,588 of NC_066581.1, forward strand.
TCCTGCTTAAGTCTGTACAAACCATTTTTCAATTGACATATTAAGTCTTCTTTGCCTTTGACTTTGAATCCCTCTACCTGCTCCATGTAAATTTCTTCTTCTAAATCTCCATGAAGAAATGCAGTCTTCACATCCAGTTGTTCCACATCTAGATTTAAACTTTCCGCCAAATCCAACACTACCCGAATAGATGACATCTTTACCACAGGTGAAAAAATATCTTCAAAGTCAACGTCTTTCCTTCGATTGAAGCCTTTCACAATACTATTCGAATAGAAAATGGAGTGTTGAATAAAGAACTTGAAACATTGGAGAGATTTTAACCATAAAACAACGTGAAATGAATGATAAGTTGCAGAATACTTTAAAATCACTAATCAATGTAAGTTTTTTTTCAAATATAACACAATTATCATATAATTAGTTTCCTAACCAATTTTGAGAAGTTATATGTACAATATAGGGTTTATGAAATAAGCAATCCACATTAGATTTAATAAACTCAAAATTGGTTTACCCCTTGGTTTTAGTAGATAACCGAGGTAAAAATGTGGTATCCTGTCAGTGGAATTACAAAACCGATGTGACATGTGTTTTCGCCAATTCAGAATTCTAAAAAGGTTTCATTGAGGATCGAATCCATGACCTTTTCAAAAATCACTGGTGAGCATAAAATATTTTTGTGAGATTTTTTATTCTGTAAAATGTTTGTACGTGAAACATATGAGAGTTTCAAGATGAAATTTGAGAGAAAATGAAAGACACTTTAATTCAGAAAATTAGGAGAAAATAGTAGAAATAATTGTTCAACTTGTAAGTAGGAAAAGAGAGAACATTTGACCTAATTTGATTTCATAATTTTTTTTTATTATTATTATTATTATTATTATTATTATTATTATTATTATTATTATTATTATTATTATTATTATTATTATTATTATTATTATTATTATTATTATTTAGCATTTTATATTCAATCACTTAATAAATTAAAATGTATGCTATTTACTACTATTTTTTTTTAATTAAAATCATCTAAAAATTGAATAGGTGTCCACACCATATATTTATCTCCTTTTTTTTCTTCTTTTACTTAATTTATTTTCTTCTTTAAACCACCGTTTCACCACTCTTATCATTATTTAAAAAATATTTATTTAAAATTATCACATTAAAATTATTTTATCTTTATAGACTTATTAAAACAATAAAATAACAAACTAATAATCACTTTTATGATTAATTATTAAATATAATAAATTTACTTATAAATTCAACAAAATATAGTGTGTAAAATAAAAACATTTAATATTGAGATTATTAATATATTAAAATAATTATTTGTAAAATATATAATTAAAATATAGAATTAAATATGTTTGTGGTCCTCTTAAATAGCTAAAATTTCATTTTTAGTCCCTCAAAATATTTTCATCAAAAAATGGTACTCATAAAATTCTCCATCCACACTTTTGGTCTCTAATACTAAAATTATCGCTAAAGCTGTTATTAATTCAGTCGCGAAGTAATAAACCTTTCTAAAATCATTGTTAAGTCAGTTGCTAAATTGTAAAATCATCGCTAAGTTGCAGAAGAGATAAAAAAATATTGATGAAATTTTTTAAGAAAACCATTTTTTTTGAAAGAAATATTTTAAGAGATTAAAAACAAAATTTGAGATATTTAAGAGGACCACAAACATATTTAATCTTAAAATATAATAATAAAAATAAATAATTAAAATTTAATTATATATTTAAGATAAATTAGTTTTTAAATAATAAATCAAATAAAATTTATTAAGAGAATATATGTAATGTATGTAAAAATACCAAAATGTTATAGAATAACTAGAGAAGAAAGAAAAAGTTAGTAGGAGAGGTGAGAGAAATGTATTTGATCAAAAAAATTGAAAGTTAATGGCAACCATCAAATTCAGTTCAAAGGTTATTATTTATTTCTTTCATCTCTCACATTAAAACTCCTCTCATTTGATTAACCATCACAGTTTTTTATTATCTAAACTATATAAAATAATATTTTTTTTTTGAACAAATGGTAATATATAGTTTACAACAACATTATCATTATATTCCATCTTTATTATTGAAAAAACTATTTTTTAATTAAATTAATTAAAAATATATAAAAAATAGTTTTTTATAATAAAATTGGGGAGAATATCTTTTTGAATATGAAAGAAAAAAAGAAAATGCAAATATATTAAATCATATCTCTAAGTCACACAATTCATAAAAAATTATCTTTACAAGATGCTCTTGCAAAAAGATGTTTTGCTTGTGTCCAAATTCCTTCTTCTTTCTTGTCTTCAACTTTATTAGTTAATAATAGTTTTAGTGTGTCTTTTATAAATATATAATTATTTTATTTTATTTCAGTTTTTTTCTCTTCTTTAATTTCTAATGCAACTTTATTTTCTAATATAATGGAAAAAAAATATAAACCAAAAAAAAAAGATTATCAATGTTTTTATTTTTAGTGATTCCTCAATCGTTAAGTTTTTTTTTTATTATCATTAAAGTGTGATATGTGACAACATTAATTCTTTAACTTTAAGATATAAAACTTGCAAAAAATAATTTGAAAAGTTGAGAATCTAATATTAAATATTATTACTCCCTCTATATCGGAAAAAAATGTTTATTTTGTTACAAATTAAAAAAAATATATCAACTAAATTTCATTTAAATATTTTATTCTTAAAATACATCTTTTCTAATATAAAATTAAATATACATTGTATTTAATTTATTTTCTCTCTTTTTTTTACAAACAACAATCAATTGAAATTGCATTTAGAATATCCCATAAAACATATTTAAAAAATGCACAAGAACTTTTTTTTTTATTATTTAGTGTGAAAATTTTGACTTTTTTTACTACAAATTGGTACATAGGAAGTATTTTTTTTAGCCCTCCAAAGTGGTTGGCAATTGAATGCATTAATTAAAAGACAATTGGTGAAGTGCAACATTGCACATTTTCATCCCCGGCAAAAGCGATAAAATGTTTCTAAAGTGTTGACAATGCATTTAATTTGTCCTCCTTTTTCTATAACTATCCATTATTATTTAGAGGTCAAAGGTAGTGTGCACTTCCGATGTAAAAAAATATTACACTGACATTCTATTAAATAATTTTATATTGTCAAATTATAACAGTATTTTAAAATTAAAAGTGTGATGTGACGAAATACATGAGTCTTATTAATTAATAGTGTAAAAATATTTTATACTTTCTGTATATATTCTTTTTTCTCATTTATTTATAGAAAGCGGTAGAATACATTTAATTTCTTCTTCATTTCGGTGTAACTACATGTTTTCATTGCGATAGAATGCATTTATTTTCTTCTCTTAATTTTCTTCTTCTCCATTTTCCTGTCCCCGTACATTTTATAGCTTAAAATACTTATTGCAATAAATTGAAAAACAACCAATTTAGTTTGGTAATTAATTTTTTTTCAATTAACTATGAAGACATGACTATGAAGACAACCGTGACACATATGAAGTAATTTTGATAATGATCCTCATCCGGTGAAGTATCTAACGGTCCTCATCCACTTTTTATAACATACATGCAGGGCCAATCACATATTCATAAAAAAAAACATAATCATAGACAATTTCAAGTGGATTTAATGGAGCATATTTAGAAATGTTTTGGACATGAGAAAAAAGCAAATTAACTTATGTATTTTCTATTATTTTATATTTTATTTTTCGTCATTATATATTTTATATCATTATGTATTTCTATATTATACATTTATTTCTCGTTATTATGCATTTTATATAATTGTTATTATTATGTATTTTATTTCTCATCATTTATGTTTTTTTTTAGATTTACCATGCTTTTACATATTAATTATAATTGATTTAAAATGTAGTGTAAATAAAATTATATAAATTGGTGGATGAAATATATTACTTATTTACAATTATTTAACAAAAATAGTTGAGATTGGATAAAAAATTGCTTAAATGCAATAAGATAATTTGGGTCCATAAAATATGACACATGGGACTAAAAAATGTTCTCTTTTATATATATATATATATATATATATATATATATATATATATATATATATATATATATATATATATATATATATATATATATATATATATATATATATATATATATATATATATATATATATATATATATATATATATATATATATATATATATATATATATATATATATATATATATATATATATATATATATATATATATATGCAACTTAAAAAAAATTCAATTAAATTCTTAGATAATCACAAACATAATAGATTTTACATACAACCAATTACAAGTTTTTTTTACTTAATAGATTTTATATACAACCAATTACAAGTTTTTTTTACTTAAAAAATTAAATTTTAATTAAATTTTAAATTTTCTCTCTCTTGATTATTTTTAAAAATATAAAAGATTAATTAATCTTTAAAATAAAAATTAAATTTATTTCAATATCCAACGTCTAAGATGGTGCATTGACCGTGTAAATTATTTTTACACTGTCAACCAATAACAATAATGTATCCCGCCAAATCAACTATTAAATTTTTGAATTATTTATATGATTTGACATTTTAAAATATTTTGATCGGATGCATGTATAATACTTTTTAAGACTGAAACCGTAGTACCATTGAACTCATATAAATATAAGTTTGTTTTTATATTGAAATAAATCATAACTAAAGTGAAATTCTATCCATAGCCTCGAAACGTTTAACACGTTATGGAGAAAGCATGCATGTTAATTTAGCTCTATAAATACATAGCATATAGCATGGGTTGGATATAGCAAAGCAAATCTGATAATGGAAATCACAAAGTTAGTTATGAGAGAACAACTACTCAAGTTCACTATTTTCATCTTGCTTCTTTTAATCAATGGAGTGATTTCAAGTCCTCCACCAGATCCAATCAATTGCTTAAACTCAAACCATAACACAAACTGCACTGTCACAAACTCCATTGGCATGTTTCCAGATCGAAGCATTTGCAGAGCCAGTAAGGTTATGTACCCAACCTCAGAAACTGAACTCATATCCATAGTAGCTTTAGCTTCCAAAAAAAAAACAGAAAAATGAAAGTAGCAACACGTTACTCTCACAGCATACCAAAACTATTAGATTTAATTATTAGATTTAATTCATATTTAAGTTTGTTAGATATTAGATTTAAATATTAGATTTGATTCATATTTAAGTTTGTTAGATATTAGATTTAAATATTAGATTTGATTCAAATTTAAGTTTGTTAGAGGCTTATAAATAGGGTGTCAATCATTGTAACTTTTAATCCTTTTTGTAGCCGTCATTCTCTGAATAAGAATATTTCCATTCATCATATATTCTACCTTTGCACCAACAATTGGTATCTAGAGCTCCGGTTCAGATTCATTGGGAAACACGGGAAACACGAGTGAACGTGAGGTCTTGTGTGTTTGATTTTGATTCTTAGATTCGTGTTGAATCTTGAACAAAATCTGATCAGAATTTTAATTCTGTGGGTTGGGAAACACTGTGTGAGAAATCTGAGTGTATTGTGCAAGGTAGAAAGATGAACGGAAACGGCAACATGAACACCAAACTTCTAGTATTTGACGGTAAAAACTGGAATCGTTGGATGATCCAAATGCGTGTACTGTTCGGTGCTCAAGATGTTCTAGATCTTGTCACTGATGGTTATGTTCCGGTAGCAGCAGATGCGACGGATGAACAGAAAAACACGCAGAAGGAAGTAAGGAAGAAGGATCAGAAAGCATTGTTCTTCATTCATCAATGTGTTGATGTAAATGTGTTTGAGAAGATTGCAGATTCAACGACAGCAAAGGCTGCGTGGGACACACTGGTTAGATGTTATGGTGGTGACGCATCAGTGAAGAAGGTGAAGCTTCAGTCCTTGAGAAAGCAATATGAGAATCTCAACATGAAGAATAATGAGAAAGTTTCTGAATACATCTCCAGAGTGATTCTGATCACTAATGAGATGAAAGCGTGTGGAGAAACTCTTTCTGAAGAAACAATCATGGAGAAGGTATTGAGATCCCTTACCTGTCAATTTGATTACATTGTGGTAGCAATAGAACATTCCAAAGATCTGAGCACCATGAGAATTGAAGAGCTGCAGAGCAGTCTAGAAGCGCAAGAGTTGCGTTTGACTGAGAGAACTTCTGAAAGGGAAGTAGAGCAGCAGGCTCTGAAAGCAACTTCTGATAGGAGGTATCAGAAGCAGTCAGAAGCCAGGAGAAGATCTGATGGTGGTCAGAAGTCAGAAAGCTCAACCTCTGATAGACAAAAGAATGCTCAGAAGGGAAAAGAGAAGTATGACAAGAAGAAGATCCAATGTTACTGTTGTAAGAAGTTTGGTCACTTTGCTAGAGACTGTTGGTCAAACAAGGAGAGAAAATCAGAAGAAGCAAATATAGCCAGAAGTTCTGATGACGAATCTGTGCTATTGATGGCCTCTGAATCTGATGATATGGATCTGATAGACTGGTGGTATATGGACACTGGCTGTTCAAATCATCTTACTGGAAACAAGAAATGGCTGGTTGACTTTGACTCTGAAAAGAGGACAAAGATCAGATGTGCTGATGACAAATATCTTAATGCAGAAGGTATGGGAAATGTCAGAGTGACTCTGAACAATGGGAAAACAGCATTGATTCAGAACGTGTGGTATGTACCTGGCATCAGAAGCAATCTGATGAGTGTGGGACAATTAATTGAGAAAGGTTTCTCAGTTACCATGAAGGACAATCTTCTGAAGCTGTACGACTGTAATCAGAAGTTGATTATGGAGTCAGAATAGGGAAGGAATAGAACATTCAAGGTGAATGTCAGAACTGCAGACTCAGAATGTCTTAGTGCAACAAGTGCTGAGAAGGAGAGTGAGCTGTGGCACAAAAGATTTGGTCATTTGAATTTCAGAAGCTTAAAACATCTGAATTCAAAGAAGTTGGTACATGGAATTCCTGCAATTAAGAAGCCTGAAAAGTCATCCAAAGTTTGTATGGAAGGAAAACAACCACGATTGCCATTTGCGTCAGAAACTGCTCCAAGAGCAAAACATGCCTTGGGAGTTGTACATTCTGATGTGTGTGGTCCATTTCCAGTAGCATCGATGGGAGGGAATAAATACTTTGTGTTATTTGTTGATGAATTCACAAGAATGACATGGGTATCCCTTATTAAGTTCAAACACGAGGTGTTTGATGAATTCAAGAAGTTCAGAATGAAGGCTGAGAATCAGAGTGGTCAAAAGCTGAAGATTCTTAGAACTGACGGTGGAGGTGAGTATAACTCCAAAGAGTTCCAGAAGTTCTGTGAGGAGAATGGAATTGAGCATGAGGTTACTGCTCCTTATACCCCTCAACACAATGGTCTTGCTGAAAGAAGAAACCGAACTTTGCTTGATATGGTGAGAAGCATGCTAAAGGAGAAGAAGCTTCCTCAGAAGCTCTGGGGAGAAGCTGTTGCCACCGCAACGTATGTACTCAACCGATGTCCTACGAAGAAGTTGAAGGAAATAGTTCCAATACAGAAGTGGACTGGAGATAAGCAAAGTGTTAGTCATCTGAAGGTGTTTGGTTCTGTTTGCTATAAACATGTTCCAGAAGCCAGAAGACAGAAGCTGGATGATAGAAGCAAAGTGATGATTCTGATAGGGTACCACAGTACAGGTGCATACAAGCTCTATTGTCCAGAAACCAATAAAATTGAATTCAGCAGAGATGTGATTGTGAAGGAATCAGAAGTTTGGAATTGGGATAAGTCTCAATCTGACTCTGATGTTAGAACCTCTGAAGAAAGGTTAGAGTTCAGAATTTCTGAGGCTGGAGTAAACTCTGATATTGATTCTGATTCTGATAGTGATTCTGACTCTGGAGAAGACTCAGAAGATGAAGGTGACTCTGATGATCCAGACTCTGATGACCCAGACTCTGATGGTAATCCAGATTCTGGTGGCAATTCAGACTCTGGAAATATGCCAGACCCTGAAGATGGTCAAAGCTCTGGAGGAAGTCAACCATCTGAAGCTAGAAACTCTGAAGCTCAAGACTCTGAACAAGTTCAGAGACCACAAAGAATCAGAAACATCCCCAGAAGATATGCAGAATTTGACATGCTGAAAGACACTGAAGTAGACTCTGAAGGAGAAGTTATTCAGTGTGCCATGTTAGTAGACTCTGAACCCATAAGTACAGAAGAGGCTCTTAAGCAGAAGCTCTGGCTGAAGGCCATGAAAGAAGAACTTGATGCTATAGAGAGAAACAAGACTGGAAGTTCTGAACAGGAGATAGCCAAGTTCAAGAAAGTTCTGATGAATGAATTCGAAATGACTGATCTAGGCAAAATGACATACTTTCTAGGGATGGAGTTCAGATACTCTGAGAAAGGTATTATTTTGCATCAGCTCAAGTATGAATTAGAACTTCTGAAGAGATTTGATCTGAAGAATTGTAAGATTGTTGTTACTGCATGCCAAGCTGTGTGGATTCTGAATCTATTGCAGGATCTGAAGATTAAAGTAAACAAACCTCTGAAGCTGATGATTGACAACAAGTCTGCAAACAATCTTGCCAGAAACCCAGTGTTGCATGGGAGAAGCAAGCACATTGAGACCAAGTATCATTTTCTGAGACATCAAGTTCAGAGGGGAGTGTTAGAAGTTGTACACTGCAGCACTCAGAAGCAGTTGGCAGATGTTCTGACGAAAGCTATCAAGACTGATCAATTTCTCAGATTAAGGGATGGAATTGGTGTTACAAGTTTTGATGGAATATGAATTAAGGGATGGTATTAGATTTAATTATTAGATTTAATTCATATTTAAGTTTGTTAGATATTAGATTTAAATATTAGATTTGATTCATATTTAAGTTTGTTAGATATTAGATTTAAATATTAGATTTGATTCAAATTTAAGTTTGTTAGAGGCTTATAAATAGGGTGTCAATCATTGTAACTTTTAATCCTTTTTGTAGCCGTCATTCTCTGAATAAGAATATTTCCATTCATCATATATTCTACCTTTGCACCAACAAAAACTAGTTTGTCTCGATGATGAAGATGATGGAGTTCTAATAAGCACAAAAAACCTCAACCGCGTGTTGAAAATCGATGTAGAAGCCATGACGATGACGGTGCAAAGTGGTGTGACACTGAGAGAGATTATAAATGAAGCTGCAAAATATGAAATGGCATTGCCATATACACCATACTGGTGGGGTTTAACGATTGGTGGACTCATAGGTACTGGTGCTCATGGAAGTACATTGTGGAATAAAGGAAGTGCAGTTCATGAGCATGTTATACATATTCGAATCGTTTCTCCTGCAGAACAGAAAGATGGTTATGCTAAGGTTCGAAATCTTATCGAATTTCAGGACGAAGATATTAATGCAGCTAGAGTTTCTCTAGGAGTTCTTGGAGTTATTTCACAGGTATTATTATACACGGTGTTGTTGAGTATTAGTTTTTCTTGTGTTTAAAATGATTGCAAATAATTAAATTGGGACTATTTTGCAGGTTACACTGAAATTGGAACCCATGTTCAAGAGATCAATTGCATATTTGACAAAAAGTGATTCAAATTTAGGGGACGAAGTGATTAGTTTTGGAAAAAAGCATGAATTTGGGGACGTAATGTGGTATCCAAGTCAAGAAAAAGCTGTTTATAGAGTCGATGATCGTGTCTCCATAGATACGCCAGGAGATGCCTTATACGATTTCTTACCATTTCGTGCTTTGCCTTCGGAATTATATGACGTTAATAGAAACATAGGTTAGTTAATTAATTATTTATGATTCAATTTCTTCACAAAGTAAAAACTAAAGAAAAATGCTATTTATACACCAAACCATACACTACCCTGTATTTTACTGTTCACCATCACCATGGTGAACAGTAAAATATTATAATAATAAAATATTATTTTATAAAATATATAAAAAAATATTTTTTTTTATTTTTATTTAAGAATATTGTGTGATTAACCAATTTTATAACTTCATTAACCAATATTTAATATTTTATTAACCAATTTTGTTTTAGAACTAAAAATTATTTTTATATCTGAATGTTAATTAACCAACTTCATAACTTCATTAACCAATTCTTTACCTTTCATTAACCAATTTTATTTTAATATATAAGTCACTGTTCATGAACAGTACATAGACACTGCTCACAGGGGTACTGTTCATACATGCGTACTGTTCACTTGGTACTGTTCATGTACGTATTTACTGTTCACGGCACTGTTCACCGTATTTGTGAATAATGCATACGGTGTAGTTGTAACTTATGGTGTACACATAGCAATGCTGAAAACTAAAAGAGTTTGTTTTTACTAATGACAGAGGAGCTTCAAGAAGGGCTACCCTTCGCTGAAGGGAAGTGCTGGTTTGCAAAATTTGTAACTGGAACACTGGCTCACGCTAGTTATGGCTTGACTAACAATGGTAATCTTTTATTTATTTTTGAAAGATAACTTCCATAACTATACTAATTCAATGAAAAATTTGTAGGGTTGCCCTTTTTTGAGTATCCTATAGTTGGATTCCACAATCGCATGCAGGCATCAGGAGCATGTTTGGATAGTTGGGAAAATCATCTCACCTCGTGTCCATGGGATTGGAGAATCAACGGAGAATTTTATCATCAAACAACGTTTAGTATTTCTTTGTCCGTTGTAAGAAATTTCATTGAAGATGTTCAAACTCTAGTTAGGTTGGAGCCAAAGGCGTTATGTGGCTTAGAATTGTACAATGGAATCCTTATGCGCTATGTTACAGCTTCCAATGCATATCTGGGAAAAATGGAGGATGGTGTGGATTTCGATTTCACCTATTACAGAAGCAAAGATCCATTGACTCCTAGGCTTTATGAAGACATAATTGAAGAGATAGAACAAATCGGGCTATTCAAATATGGAGGATTGCCTCATTGGGGAAAAAATAGAAACTTAGCATTTGTGAGAGCAATAAAAAAATATAATAATGCAAAGAAGTTTTTGGAAGTTAAAAAAAAGTATGACCCGCAAGGACTTTTCTCTAGTGATTGGACTGACCAAATTCTTGGACTTAAAGAAGGGGTAACGATATTGAAAGATGGTTGTGCATTAGAAGGATTGTGTATATGCTCACAAGATATTCATTGTGCACCAAAAAAGAATTACTTCTGCGTACCTGGAAGAATCTATAAGGAAGCAAGAGTTTGTCGACATGTTGAAGGTCAAACCAACAAAATAAGTGACATGAGGGATGAGTTGTGATGAACTTAATGACCTTTGGTGTTATAAGATCTTAGTATGTAACTCATATCTATGTTTATTTTTATTTTGAACAATAATATTTCAAAAAGGAATTTCAAATTCCTTTTGTGAAATAAAGTACTTTATAATAAAAACTCTTGATATGATCTAGAGTTACTGTTTAATTAAGTATTTTAAGTTTAGTCTTGAATTTGAAGTCTTTCTGAATAAGTTGTTGTCTTGTAATCCTTGAATAAATTAAGTGTTTGTGGTTTTAATTTCTTCATTTGAGTAAAATACTACACTTGAAGTTACTGATGCTTTTCTAATGATGGAAGGATTTAAAATATTATTTTATGTATGTTATAATTTTATATATATTTTACTTTCTTTTACTCTTTTCAATTTCTAGATAAAAAGTAATTCAGCTAATCCTTCGCATTGCATATAGATTTTATAAAAATATAGTAGCACTAGTTGTTACAAAAAAATAAATAATTATTTGAATTATCATATCCATAATATCTGTGTGATGTCATTCTCTTTTAGTAAAATTTACTATTTTAAGTTAAGAAATACTTTGTTTTTCTTTCATATAAATATTACCAAAAGAATAAAAATGGTGAAAATTGAGAGAAAAAAAGTGTTGGGATTATATTTTATTAGCTATTTCACTAATGCATCCTCTTGATTCTTTATATACTTAGATTCAAATTATATATTAACTTGTCATTCATTTGTTTCCAAAAAATTACATGAGTTTTATCATACCTATTAACTTTTAATTAGGAATAACAATGGATAAGACACGGAGAGGGTACCATATTACACATACCTAAACCACTCCATCTCCAAGATGTTAGTTTGATGGTTAAAATAATTTTATTGACGTTGTGCGACCAAAATAGCCCTTCAAAACTGTCTTTCACCTTCTTCCAAAGCTCCTCCTTAAATTGTTTAAAGTAGAGCCAACTAGATTGATACGTTTCAAAGGTGATCCCTAATCTCTCTCTCTCTCTAATATTTTTAATAGATTCCTTGTTTTTCTGTTCTAAAAGAATTTATATAGCTCGTGGAAAAATGTTTTTTGCTAGGAAAATTAACCCATAACTAACTAGTGAATTGATGTTTCTTCATAGTTTAATTCTTTCCATAACACCCTAATGCCATTAGTGTTGTCTTAATTTTCGAGGTAAAGCATATGCTCATCTTATAAATTTTCTCTTCAACAGTTTCATAACTACAATAATTAAATTGTGAGATAGCTTATGTCTCATTGTTGGAATTCTAAGTAAAGCCTTGACAAATTTTATCGAAAATGTTGAAAGACAGTTTATATAAAAGTAAGGAATGTCAACATGGGAGCGATGGGAAATGTATCCAACGAAGTCACCGACCGTCATAAAAGGATTATGAAGCCCCTTGAATTGGTCCACGAAACCGTCCAGATCTTGATTGGGCTTAATCCACCCGAACTATTTTTTCACTCGTTTAGTAGAAGTGGGAGATGATGTATCCCATTATAACATACTAGAAGAATGAATAAAAAGAGAAATTACTCCTTCCCCCTTATGATCTAGTTGTGGAGCGAAAGTAACTTCTCTTCATCATTGTCCATTTGTATTAGAAAATTCGATTTTTGTGATCAAATTAGAGACCGACAAATCTTAAAAACCGACTACTATTATACTTTGTGACCGATTTAGTGACTATATTTTTTTGGTTGAAAAAATATTGGTCACTAATTTTTGCGACGAATTTAGTGACCAAAATTTAACCATTAAATTTGTGACTGTTTTTAATTGGTATTTTAAATTTTTTATTCTGAAACAAAACTAAAAGTGATAGAGCCAGGTATCTAAACGTATTGAAACCACACCCTTTATGAAATGCAACCAAACTTTACCACTACATCACTTGAAATCTTTTATTATGAACCCTTTATAAAATATATACATAATACTATAGAAATAAATATTTCTAAAATTTTCAAATAATATTTAAAACATCAGCAATTATTAATTAATTAGTTTAATATAATTAAAATAAAATTTAAACTTATCATGCAATTTTATTAGACCCTACATAATGAAAATAAATTCACTATTATATACATATAAAATAAAATTACATTATTTTGGTATATAAATATGTTTCATTTGTTAAAATAATAAAATAAAAAAAGAAAATTTGACAATAAAAATTTACTGAAATTATAAATTACAATGGAATAAAAACCTTTAAAAATTAAGAAAAAAATTGGGATGAAATTAATAACTTAATAAAGAGGAATAAAAAATTGAGAGAAAACAAAATTTATTAGTGATCAAAATTCCATTCACTAATTTTTTTTATAAACTAAATTTTACATAAAACAATTATGGGAGATGGAATTTCGGTCAAAAAATTTCAGTCGTTAAATCGGTGACTAATTTTATTTTGTGACCGATTTACTGACATCTTTAAATTTACACATGAATATTAAATTTCGGTGGCTAGAGTGACATAAATTTTTCAATCACTAAATCGGTCACTAAAAGCAGATATTTTAGTAGTGTAATGGCCTCAATAAATGCCTCAACCCTAGGGTTGAGAGGGACAAATCATAACCTATTGAGATCTTCTCACTTCATATGAGTTGTCTCTCTATTATCACCATAAACACCACCAAACAGAGTCTCTAGGCGCCGCGTGCAAATCCTTACCATCAGAAAACTACTAAGACCTCAAGTCATCCCTACTAGCATAGGGATACCATACACTCTTGTACTTTTTGACAATTATAATAACATCCACCGTGTGTTTTGATAAAACTAACACAGGCTTCAAGTTCAATCATCATGAAGCTACCAAAGGTATTGGCGGCGTCAATGATTTCTTCCATACCTTTTGAAGCCTTTTCACACACCTTTCGTCTGAATCGAGGTATGCATATTCTTCAAATCCATCATTCCTCGTTAAAGCATATAAATATAAAATGTGCGAGACGTGGTTAAACCCACTTGCAATTTTTCCTTAATTTGAATTGAGATATTTTCTAGCATAATTTTGTGTTTAACAAATTGAGCTGATATATAATGTGTGAGTTTGAAATTCATATTGTATGTCTTATAATGATTTATAAAATTAATTTAAAATAGTATATCAATTACTGTTGTAATTGATAATAATAATTAATCATAATGTGTGTGTTCCAAATGATAAGAAAATATATAAATGAAGGTTGTTTTTTGAATTCAGAAATAAGCAAACACTTGTGATATGTTGTAGTAGCTAGTTTGATTTTGAATTCAGAAATAGACAAAACTTTGTGAAGTGTTGCAGTAAGCAGTTTGTATTTTGAATTCGCAAATAGGCAACGCTTCTAAATTGTTGATTCATAAATAAGCAACACTTTTGAATTGTTGTTGTGGGTAAAAGAATGCAACATTTGGTAAAAGTGTTGTTGTTGACGAGACTATGTAACATTTGGTAAAAGTATTATTGTAGGCAAAATAGTGTAATATTTGATCAAAGTGTTGCTGAAAGTGTGAGTTTCATCAAGACTTGCAACCTACTGAAACAACACCACTTTGACCTATGAATTGAGTATTTAGAATTTAGGAAAATACATTTGAAAAGTCTATTTTCTTAACACAAAATTATAGATTTCATCTTCCCTACATTCAAATTTTCATCGGTCTTATGCAAACTCGAGTATAAATTGAATTATCCTGGGTATTCTTGCGTCCAAACTCTAAGACAATTTAAGAGTGCTTGAAATACTATAAGAAAAGTGATACGTTCACGATTGTAGTCTCAATCCATTTAATTTACAATTATTTTTATAAGAATCTTATACTATGTCTAATAATGGCAATCGAGGAATCTGTTTCAAGTATTAAAGGATGAATTTTTGTGTTGCGCACACATTCTAAACACAAGAAAAATCAATTGTATGGATCCATATACATTTTATTGTTTCTCATAGAAATTAGAGCTATGTGAAAATTATAACATAAACATTCTAAATAAAATTAAACAAATAGTTAGCATTAGAGCGTGCTTACCGGTCACTACAAAATAAAATTGTATTTCGCTGAGTGAAACACACGCCGCGACTTTTAAAATCCCCCTGCAACTGACAATTTGCAAAGTAACAAATCACTTCGCTAAAACATTAATCGCAACTATTTGCTGGATAAAATTCACGCCGCAACCTTGCTTGATGAAATTCACACCGCAACATTTATGGATGAAATTCACGTCTCAACTGTCTGTTGACAAGTAACCACATCAGATGCTAGTGTGCAAGTCTAATATTGATAGCGGGATGATATTCACGCCGCAACTAACAAAGTGTAATTCACGCAACTTAAATTATTCACGCAGTATAGTATAGCATAATCATTTAATAAATACTTACTAGAAAATAACAAAAATTACTAACATTAATACAAATTATATAATATTAAGAAAGATAAAGATATTGTTTATTATAAAACATAACAAAAAAACTCTAAATTAATTTATATCTACAACAAAATAATGGAAAAAAAGTTAAATTTATTTTTGATTTATAATAAAAAATAAAATTATTAAAAAAATATAAAAAAATCTTACAAATATTTTGTAACCGATTTAGTGACTATATTTTTTTGGTTGAAAAAATATTGGTCGCTAATTTTTGCGACGAATTTAGTGACCAAAATTTAACCATTAAATTTGTGAGTGTTTTTAATTGGTATTTTGAATTTTTTATTCTGAAACAAAATTAAAAGTGATAGAGTCGGGTATCTAAACGTATTGAAACCACACCCTTTATGAAATGCAACCAAACTTTACCACTACATCAATTGAAATCTTTTATTATGAACCCTTTATAAAATATATACATAATACTATAGAAATAAATATTTCTGAAATTTTCAAATAATATTTAAAATACCAGCAATTATTAATTAATTAGTTTAATATAATTAAAATAAAATTTAAATTTATCATGCAATTTTATTAGACCCTGCATAATGAAAATAAATTCACTATTATATACATATAAAATAAAATTACATTATTTTGTTATATAAATATGTTTTATTTGTTAAAAAAAGAAAATAAAAAAAGAAAATTAGACAATAAAATTTTACTGAAATTATAAATTACAAGGGAACCTTTAAAAAATAAGAAAAAAATTGGGATGGAATTAATAACTTAATAAAGAGGAATACAAAATTGAGAGAAAACAAAATTTATTAGGGATCAAAATTTCGTTCACTAATTTTTTTGTTTAAACTAAATTTTACATAAAACAATTATGGGAGATAGAATACCGGTCAAAAAATTTTAGTCGTTAAATAGGTGGTTAATTTTTTCTATGTGATTGATTTACTGACATCTTTAAGTTTACACATGGATATTAAATTTCGGTCGCTAGAGTGACATAAATTTTTCAATCACTAAACCGGTCACTATACTTTAGTAGTGTATTGGTCTCAATAAATGCCTCAACCTTAGGGTTGAGAAGGATAAATCATAATCTACTCAGATCTTCTCACCTCATATGAGCTGCCTCTCTATTATCACCATAAACACCACCAAACAGAGCCTTTAGGTGCCGCGTGCAAATCCTTACCATCAGAAAATTACTAAGACCTCAAGTCATCCCTACTATCATAGGGATACCATACACTCTTGTACTTTTTGACAATTATAATGACGTCTAACTTATGTTCTGATAAAGTGTCATCAGAGGTATGCATATTCTTCCAATCCATCATTCCTCGTTAAAGCATATAAATATAAAATGTGCGAGACATGGTTAAACCCACTTGCTATTTTTCCTTAATCTGAATTGAGATATTTCCTATCATAATTTTGTGTTTAACAAATTGAGCTCATATATAATGCGTGAGTTTGAAATTCATATTGTATATCTTATAATGATTTATAAAAGTAATTTAAAATAGCATATCAATTACTGTTGTAATTAATAATAATAATTAATCACAATGTGTGTGTTCCAAATGATAAGAAAATATATAAATGAAGGCTATTTTTTGAATTCATAAATAGACAATATTTGTGATGTGTTGTAGATATTTGTGATGTGTTGTAGTAGCTAGTTTGATTTTGAATTCAGAAATAGACAAAATTTTGTGAAGTCTTGCCGTAAGCAGTTTGTATTTTGAATTCGCAAATAGGCAACGCTTCTAAATTGTTGATTCATAAATAAGCAACACTTTTGAATTGTTGTTGCGGGTAAAACAATGCAACATTTGGTAAAAGTATTGTTGTTGACGAGATAATGTAACATTTGGTAAAAGTATTATTGTAGGCGAAATAGTGTAATATTTGATAAAAAAGTGTTGCTGAAAGTGTGAGTTTCATCAAGAGTTGCAACCTACTGAACCAACACCACTTTGACTTATAAATTGAGTATTTAGAATTTAGAAAAATACATTTGAAAAGTCTATTTTCTTAACACAATTATAAATTTCATCTTCCCTACATTCAAATTTTCATCGGTCTTGTACAAACTCGAGTATAAATTGAATTATCCTGGGTATTCTTGCGTCTAAACTCTAAGACAATTTGAGAGTGTTTGAAATACTATAAGAAAAGTGATACGTTCACGATTGTAGTCTCAATCCATTTAATTTACAGTTATTTTTATAAGAATCTTATACTATGTCTAATAATGGCAATCGAGGAATCTGTTTCAAGTATTAAAGGATGAATTGTTGTGTTGCGCACACATTCTAAACACAAGAAAAATCAATTTTATGGATCCGTATATATTTTATTGTTTCTCATAGAAATTAGAGCTTTGTAAAAATTATAACATAAACATCCTAAATTAAATTAAAAAAATAGTTAGCATTAGAGCGTGGTTACCGGTCACTACAAAATAAAATTGTATTTCGCTGAGTGAAACACACACCGCGACTTTTAAAATCCCCCTGCAACTGACAATTTGCAAAGTAACGAATCACTTCGTTAAAACATTAATCGTAACTATTTGTTGGATAAAATTCACGCCGCAACCTTGCTTGGTGAAATTCACACCGCAAGATTTATGGATGAAATTCACGTCTCAACTCTCTGTTGACAAGTAACCATTTCAGATGCTAGTGTGCAAGTCTAATATTGATAGCGGGAGGATATTCACGCGGCAACTAACAAAGTGTAATTCACGCAACTTAAATTATTCACGCAGTATAGTATAGTATAGCATAATCATTTAATAAATACTTACTAGAAAATAACAAAAATTACTAACATTAATACAAATTATATAATATTAAGAAAGATAAAGATATTGTTTATTATAAAACATAACAAAAAAAACTCTAAATTAATTTATATCTAAAACAAAATAATGGAAAAAAAGTTAAATTTATTTTTGATTTATCATAAAAAATAAAATTATTAAAAAAATTTTAAAAAAAATCTTACAAATATATATATATATATATATATATATATATTTATATATATATATATATATATATATATATATATATATATATATATAATTAAAAAAATATTTTAAAGTTTATATTTTTTATTATCTAATATAATAATGTTTTAATATAATAATATATGGACCATTAAGATTAGTGAAATGAAAGTCACTTTGCAATTTTAGAGTCATTGAGATGTTCTCATGCCGCAACGTCTAAACAAATATTTGCCACCTAACATTCAATAATTCAACTGGGTTAATTCTCCTAAAAAAATATTTAATAAGAAAATGTTACAAATGATTTTCACATCGCAACTTAGTTTTTAAAAAATTTGAAACTCCCACCTTAAATTGCGAGGTGAATAAAATATTAAATTTATTTTTTATTTTTATATTTTAATTCTGAGTTGTAGAGTGAATAACATCTAATATATCTTTTTTTTAAGTGATAAACACCTAACAGAATCACATTGCAAAATCACAATTTTCTTGTAGTGGATAGTCTGATTTTTGATAAATATATGAAATATTGTATTAAATCTAGTAGACTCTAAAATATTCGACCCAGGTTGCATATGTTTTCACGAAACCACTTTCCTCTACTTTGTTTGATACCTTTCGTGACAAACTCAAGATTGCTTGGATCATACCATCATGTGTTTGAAGGGAGGTATTTGAATGTAGATATATGAGTAAAGTGAAGGTGCATTATATGGTTGTTAGGGTGCATGGTAAGGTTGTTAGAGCATGCATGAAGTTAGTTAGAATGTAACAAATTTCACCCTTATATAAATATGCATTAGCCATAATCATAATGTAATGAGAATTATCATAGATTAATCAAGCAAAAACTTAATATTCTGAATCCATGTTCATCTTCTTTTCACAATCATATTCATCAATAGTGCATCAATTTCCTCACTTAACATATAAACATATCACCACATTTGTAAATAATAAAATGTGACTTCAATTACATTCAATTGTGATTTAAAGTCATCATTGTTAGAACATAAAGACTCAAATTGAAGGTTTGACAATGGTGGAAGATAAGAAATTGGGAAAGATGAAGTTGAGAGAGAATTAGAGAGAACAAAATGATATTGGATGAATAGTAAATTTGACATTAATTGGAATTGGGAATATTACAAGAGTGTTTATACATTGAGAGAATAACAAAAGATACAACTCAAAATACAACTAAAGTGACCCAACAATTAAATTATGTTATTTTTGGAAAAAATAGCAGGTAATAACAGAAATTTAATTGCATTTAACACACCACCTCACTTTAGTTGCTCCAAGTCCATCATGCTCAAGCACTTCTTCAGCCTCTTGAACACATCATTTGTCACACCCTTTGTCAACAAATCCGCGACTTGGTCTTCGCTTCGGCAATACTTCCATCTAAGCTTTTCATCACCGACCAATTCTCTCAAATAATGAAACTATATCTCAATATGCTTGCTCCTTCCGTGTGCAATCGGATTCTTCGCAAGATTTATTGCAGAAACATTGTCTACAAACAGTGTGGTGGCAGCATCATCACCACATCCTGATTCCTTCAATAGATTCATAAGCCACATAGCTTGGCACGCACCTAACGACGCTGCAATGTACTCGGCCTCACAAGAAGAGAGTGCTACAACCGGTTCCTTTTTCGAACACCAAGAGATTGGTGAACTACCAAACATAAAGATGTACCTGTCATACCCCCATTTTATCCGGGCATTTTAAATTTTTTGTAAATCTGATTTCATTTTTATTTGCATCATGACATGCATTTCATCATGAATAATACCTAAGATATCAGTTGAAATACATTTATTGAAAATACAGACAAATTGGTTAAATTGTTTCTCAAGAATGTGCAAAATCAGCGGGTAAAAAGTTTCAAAGTTTAAGTTGCACACACCAGTATTATTAACCTATGGTTCATGTAGTTTAAACTGGTGTGCCCGTAATATTTTTCAGTGTCTGTTTCGGTTGCATTTTGACCCGCCTGAGCCTTTTAACCGATGAAAATTTATTTCGGAATTAAAAGAAACGCTGTATTTTTTCAATAAGTATATTTTATGCTGATCATTTTAATGTGACTGATTTGATTTTTCAAGCAAAATTTCGCCCGACCTTTATTCATTTCTAGTCGTTTTGATTTTATTCTTTCGCCAAAATATTCAAATTAAATAAATAGAAATTTTCATGTCTTTGTTTTATTTTTACCATCTTTATTTTAGAAGTTGAGAATTTTAGTTGTTTCAATTGATTTAATCTCATTTAAATTAATTAAAACATCTAGAAAGGGGCATTTTTGACATTTAAATTATTTTGTGTTTCTTTAATTCAATCTGAATCATCGATTCAAAATAATCAATGACCCATATTAAAGATCCATGTGCATTTTTGTTAACGAATAAGTATTTTTATTGTTAAAACAAGTAAAATAAAAAAAACTAAAATAATATCTCCTCTTCCATTCTCTAACTGACACGTGTCACGTTGCTAGGAGAGAGGATAATAATCCCCAACGGATCTTTCGCGTTTGTCTGTATCCTAACTATTACCCTCCATACAGGTGACAACAGGGAAGGGGCTAGCTGGCATTGAAAAGAATAAAAAAACAAAATAAAGAAAAGGCCAATGGCCACCTATCACACTCACTCATTTACTGACACGTCTCCACACCCACTCACAATTCTCTCGCCTCACTCCCTTAAAATCTCACACACACACGTATCCCTCCTGAATACACACTCTCTCTGACACTAATTCTCTCTCTCCTAAAAACGAATAAAGGAGACACTCATGAATTGAAAAAAAGGGGACTTAACACCAACTATTCCACCTTCATTTTTAACTCTCATTACAGTATCCATCATCACCACCATTTCACACTAAATCACCACTTTAACCCAACAACAATAAAAATGAAACCATTACCTTTCTTGGAACGAGGATCCACGCAATAACCATAATAATCCCTATTTATCTCTACACAACATAAAAAAGAAGAAAATCATACATTATTACTTTCTATGTATATTTTCGATTGTCTTCTCCTCCATCACATCCATGTGAATCCAATTTACCACCATTTTAAACAACACCAAAGCTCCACCGCCACCTTCTCCGTTTTACTCTCAGTCACGCGACCCATCCAAACACCATCCTCACCGGCAAACCGTCGTCGTGCCTCCAACCGCGCGAACATTGCTCACCACCAACAAGCTTCTTCGTTCTCTTCTCTTTCTACCGCGAAGACATCGTGTGACCTCTGATCTGCTTGCATCACACCACCAGAAATTCACCTTCTTTCCCTTCAAACGCAACGACCTTTTTCACCGTCAACATCCAAACCCTTTTCATCTTCCCGACGTCATCCACACCTCAATCATAAACCACCTGATCTATAAGCTCACCTTAACATCTTCTCCACGCGTCATCTCCGCATCTCTCTCCAACTCTGGCGCCGTCAACACCGACATAGCCACGAAACCTCCTTTACTCTTCACTTCCCGCCGGCGCCGCCCCAACTTCTCACTCCATTCTTCCTCCTCAGCGCAAAAAATTATTCCCTCTCACTGTTACTTCCAATAGCAACTTCTCCAAGAGGTTGTTCTCTATTTTTATATATTTTTCATTTTAGTAAATTGTTTTGTGATATTGTTGTGACTTTATTTTTTCCATTCGATATGGGTTTTGTTTAGAGTTTAAATATATATGAATTAGGATCCAATATCGGTTGCAGAGTTCTTTTTGTAATGCCGGTATTTCGACGATACTTTAGATTACATTTATGCAGATTGTAATTTTTGTATTATTGGGTTTCGTTTGAGTGCCATGAGATGTAGATGAATACTGAATTATTGATTGGAAGAGTCATTTTCTATTGTTTTTCCGTCCATTTGAACTCAACGATGGCATAAACGTGGGTGGTGTAACACCCCTTTTTCTACCCCAAAATATTTAACATATAATCAGAGTAAATAAGCACGCATATAAAAAAAGGGCGTCACATCGATGTTTTCAAAAACTAAGAGCTTTCAAAAACCAACATCATTCATCATCAATATACAATACACCTGGTCATTTAACATAACACATTTCAATTATCATGAATATTCAAGCATATGCGTTCGCAGCGGAAAATAACGAATATCCATGCATTTCATCAAATGATCCATGTCCCATACCATGATCATCTCTCAATAATCTCTTCAATTAAACATGTTCACAATTAATAACATAAAACGTATCCAAATCAGCTATGAGTTCCATAGTACCAATCTACCCAGTGTTACATGACCAGAGCATTGACTCACTACTTAGTCTCTAAACGAAGTACCGCAGCTCTCCAGCTAATCTCGAGTGAGCTACCGTCCACTTACTTCAGCGATACTACTCCTGAGTATCTGCGCGATACCCATGTAAAGGTAACATTCAAACAGAAAGGGTGAGAATTCAAATCATTATGAAGAAGTATTAATCAAGCACAATGATTAAATCAACAATTAAAGGAATTCGTCACACTTCCTATAACCATGTAAATAATATTAAAAACCATTTCTTTCACATGTTTCAAGCACACATAAAAACTCAAGGAGTATAATATTCAAATCCAATAGTATATTTCCAAAAATACACATAACGACAATTATCACATAATCACATAATTTGCCAAGTTATGTATCCAAACATCACCAAATTCAATTACCATATCTCATACACACATCACAATCACAACAATGCAAACATTCAACTATCACATGACTCTAATGTGACTCAATGCAAGACATGTGACTCTATGCATGTGGTACCATAATGTGAACCCAATGTGTCACCGCTTTCCGATTCAATATCTAGAATCCAAGCCACCACGTCTATTTCCAATTAAGGATCAACGTCTGCTACGCCTATTTCCAATTAAGGATCAACGTCTGCTACGCCTATTTCCAATTAAGGATCAACGTCTATTTACCACGCCTATTTCCAATTAAGGATCAACGTCTGCTACGCCTATTTCCAATTAAGGATCAACGTCTAATACCATGTGAACCCACAGTTTCACCGCTTCCACAATGAAGCCGACCATGCCATGAATGAATGTACAAATACCAACACATATGCAATTAAGATCATCTCTACCATCCTAACATTCCACATATCACCATAATTCAACTCTATGAATTATCCATCAATGGTACATATACACATTCATAACAATATATCATTGTTAGATACCCAAAAATGCTTATTTGAGCTATCAAATATGGGTATCTTTCACTCCATTTCCTTGCTAAAGTGTTCGAAACCACCTTTGTTTTAGATGAAATGCAATACAATGATAAACGATCTTGGTACCTTTGATTTGTGTGTTATTGTGCAGGAAGTAGGCATGAAATAATAGAAAATGAAGACACAAGAAATTTGGCAAAGGGATCAAATAAAACAAGCATTCATCAGCTTGCTCGCTAGGCGAGGGCTGTGGCGAAGAACTCGCTAGGCGAGCGTCCAGCGAGAGCCCAGCGAAAAGCTCCAGTATTTTACAGTGGCAAACATCACCACACTCGCTAGGCGAGCTTCCAGCGAGGTGTGTGGCGAACATGTCCAGACTTGGTGAAAAGCGCAGCCAGCACTCACTCGCTAGGCGAGCCTTTAGCGAGCTCCCAGCGAGAATTCCAGTAGCAAAACCTCTCAAGCTCGCTGGAGCGAAGGTTGAAGCGTGACCTTCGCCTAGCGAAGGTTTTGTTCGCTCAGCGAACATGACAGTCTGGCAATGGTTGTTTCTCTGGGCGCAGGTGCCTCAGGTGCCTCATTTAAGGGCTCGCTAGGCGAGCCATTCTGCTCGCCTAGCGAGTATGACAACTCAGTAGCAGCTCTATAAGTAGCAAGAGCTACTTTTTGGAGCCATACCTTACCTTCCATACTTTTGTACTTTTTTAGATACTTTCCAGCATTGCTCTAAGGATCTTTTGTGACCTAAAAACCATTTCTCTTCATCTCTTAATAATCTTTCACAAAAAGAAGGTGGATTCCCATCCAATCTCGATTATTCGACTCGGATGTTGATCAACCTTCTTCCGAAACTTTTTGAACAAGCTACCATGAAAATGAGTAGCTAAGTCCTTCATTTTGTCAAGGTTAGATGTAGATGATCATTAGCTTTGTGTGTAAATGTAAGGATCTTCATTTGTAAACTCTTTAATGGTGAATATATGGTGAAAACTTTGTTCTTATTGAAAACTCTTTGTGTTGGTTTATGATCGAGAGATGTTTACCAACTCTTAACCTAGGTTTTCATCCAATCTTGTTTGTTAGCTAGAGATAGTAATGAATGATTTTGTTCACCATAAGGTTGAACCAAAAAGTTGTCATTTTGATAGATTGTGTTAGAGATAAACAATGGATCAAAATGGGAAAACTCACAATGTGTGTTAGAGATAAACACATTGGGAGGACTTTGTGAAATAGTTTATCATCTAAAGGAGTTTATAATTTTTGTTGATCGAACATATACATGCAAAGTGATCGTCGAACCCTAACTTTGGCAATATTTCTCAAATATTCAAACCAAAACTTTTACCGCATTTTATTACACTTTTATGCAAGATACCGTGACAAACACCAAAACCCCATTGTTACCTTAAGCTAAGAACTGAAACAACTGTCGAAAGGCGGTGATATCTCACAATCCTTGTGGAGACGATAACAAAAACCCGACACTTAAAATTACAATCAACAATCATTCACAAATCCACCAATGGTACATATACACATTCATAACAATATATCATTCACAATCCACCAATGGTACCTATACACATTCATAACAATATATCATTCACAATCCACCAATGACACATATACACATTCATAACAATATATCATCCACAATCCACCAATGGTACATATACACATTCATAACATTATAACATTCACAAATATAGGCTAATTATCAACTACACACACTTAGATTGCATTTCAAAATAAATACAGCATTTAAAATCTCAATTTTTCACTTTTCAAACAGTTGTAACCGGTTAACGCTCGGTGGGTAACACGTTACTCAGTTTAACAGAATGCAGATTTTTAAGCAAGTAACCGGTTAACGCTCGGTGGGTAACCCGTTACTCAGTTTAACAGAATGCAGATTTTTAAGCAAGTAAGTGGTTAACGCTCGGTGGGTAACCCGTTACTCAGTTTAACAGAATGCAGATTTTTAAGCAAGTAACCGGTTAACGCTCGGTGAGTAACCGTTACTGTAAAACAGCATGCAGAATTTTCTGCATTTTTCATCGTTGGAGGACTTTCGGACCTCCGATTTTGATTCCGTAAAAAGCTAAACGTTCAGAAAATTATAACTCATACAATACCATAATTATATAATGTTAATTTTCAGTTTTAACACAATTAAATCACCACAATCAAGAGTATTCATCAAACTAACAATTTCAAAAAACCATGCAAAATTAGGGATTTTAACCTAAACATACATCTACCCATTGACCCGATCATACTAACCCATAAAAATAAGGATTCCCCCCTTACCTCTTCAATTTTCTGGAAACCCTAGCTCTTCTCTTTACTTTTCCTCTCCTCTTTCTCTATTGCCTTCAATGATCAAATGAATCCTAATTCTCACTCTCCTCACCTCTTACTATTTATATTAGTATTCTATTTGGGCTTAAGTCATTATACTTCTAATTTAATTAATAGGCCCAATAAGACCTAATATTTAAATATCTCTATTTAATTCAAATAAATTAAACTAACACCATATATCCACCAAGTTAATTAATTCAATTATTCATGATATCTCCTATCAACTAAATAATTAATTAACACTCCACATAAGTAATAATAGTATAATAAATAAATACTAAAAATTGGGTTGTTACAACTCTCCCCCACTTAAAAGATTTTCGTCCTCGAAAATTCACCTCCAACGAACAACTCCAGATACGACTCCCTCATCTTATCCTCGAGTTCCCAAGTAATATTGCCATTGGTGACTCCGCCCCATATCACTTTCACCAAAGCAATTTCCTTACCACGAAGCTTCTTCACTTCTCGATCTTCTCTAATCTCGTCAAGAATGCCACACGTAAGCTTCAACATACAAAGCTTAACACACGAAGACGTCGCTTCACAAACCAATCTTCCTTAGCACCAACCTCAGGAAAAATAACCATCTTCTCGAAACAGTTGATATACACCCGATTAAATTCTAACCAATTCATACCCAAAATCACATCAAGTTACTCTAAAGGAAGACAAACTAAATCAATTCCAAAATCCCTAGCAAAGATACTCAATGGACAATTCTGACACACATAGGAAGAAGAAACAGAACCCATAGCATGTGTATCAATAACCGTACTTCTACGCATATTAGATAATATAAGATTCAATCTCTAAGCACAATCCAAAGAAATGAAAGAATGTGTTGCACCGGTATCAATAATGGAAGTCAAAGGTGTACCATTAATAAAGCACGTACCTTGGATTAGCCTATCATCGGTAGTGGCCTCCGCACTAGACAATGCAAACACCTTTCCCCTCGCTTGCTCCTTCTTTGGCTTATCACATTTGGTACTAATGTGACCTTTCTCCCCACAATTGTAACAAGTCACGCTCAAACCAACTCCACAATGGTTTGCTTTGTGACCACTCTTGCCACACTTGAAACACGTCGCAGGATCCTTACTACAATCAACAGCACGATGACCTTCAACGCCACAGTTGAAACACGTAAGTGGAGTAGAAGATCCTTCCCCACCTGGCTTCTTGCCAAAACCAGATTATTTCCTCTTGTCATCATACGGTTTCCCACGATCCTGGTCTTTCCCTTTCAAACTCTTGTAGAAAGAAACACTTTCCCTACTATCCTCATCATAAATTCGACTCTTGTTAACCAACTCCGCAAAACGAGTAATCTGTTGGTAACCAATGGCCTTCTTGATATCATGTCTCAAGCCATTCACAAACTTCAAACATATAGATCTCTCAGCATTAGCAGTATTGTAATGAGGACAATACTTGATAAGCTCCTAAAATCTAGCAACATACTCAGCAACAGTACCATTTCCTTGCTTCAATTCAAGGAACTCCACCTCTTTCTTCCCACGACAATCTTCTGGAATATAGTTCTCCAAGAAGACATCACGGAACAGAGCCCAAGTAACCTCAATGTTGTCTTCTTCAAACCTCTGAAGAGTGTTATTCCACCAATCTTCAGCTTCCTTATCAAGTATATGAGTACCAAAATGCACTTTCTGAGCATCAGTACAGTTCATGACTCTGAAGATATTCTCAATTGCCTTCAGCCAAGCTTGAGCTTTATCAGGTTCATGCCCACCCTCAAAGACAGGAGGATTGTTCCGCTGGAATCTCCCCAAAGCACGGAACTCATCATCATCTCCATTTCGATTACCAGCATTCGCTTGAGGGATCTGACCCATGGATTCAGCCAACATCCTCAGCGCCTCAGCAATGGCATCATCATTCCTGCCTGCAACCATCGTCCTGAACAGTCCGAAAAATCAGACAACCAGTATCGATCGTGTCAGATACACAATCAAATACAACAGGATGGAAAACCCTAACGACTATTGACCAACTGGTCGACCATGCTCTGATACCACTAATATCACACCCCTTTTTCTACCCCAAAATATTTAACATATAATCAGAGTAAATAAGCACGCATATAAAAAAAAGGGCGTCACATCGACGTTTTCAAAAACTAAGAGCTTTCAAAAACCAACGTCATTCATCATCAATATATAATACACCTGGTCATTTAAAATAACACATTTCAATTATCATGAATATTCAAGCATATGCGTTCGCAGCGGAAAATAATGAATATCCATGCATTTCATCAAATGATCCATGTCCCATACCATGATCATCTCTCAATAATCTCTTCAATTAAACATGTTCGCAATTAATAACATAAAACGTATCCAAATCAGATATGAGTTCCATACTACCAATCTACCCAGTGTTACATGACCAGAGCATTGACTCACTACTTAGTCTCTAAACGAAGTACCGCAACTCTCCAGCTAATCTCGAGTGAGCTTCCATCCACTTACTTCAGCGATACTACTCCTGAGTATCTGCGCGATACCCATGTACAGGTAACATTCAAACAGAAAGGGTGAGAATTCAAATCATTATGAAGAAGTATTAATCAAGCGCAATGATTAAATCAACAATTAAAGGAATGCGTCACACTTCCTATAACCATGTAAATAATATTAAACAACATTTAATTCACGTGTTTCAAGCACACATAAAAACTCAAGGAGTATAATATTCAAATCCAATAGTATATTCCCAAAAATACACATAACGACAATTATCACATAATCACGTAATTTGCCAAGTTATGTATCCAAACATCACCAAATTCAATTACCATATCTCATACACACATCACAATCACAACAATGCAAACATTCAACTATCACATGACTCTAATGTGACTCAATGCAAGACATGTGACTCTATGAATGTGGTACCATAATGTGAACCCAACGTTTAACCGCTTTCCGATTCAATATCTAGAATCCAAGCCACCACGTCTATTTCCAATTAAGGATCAACGTCTGCTACGCCTATTTCCAATTAAGGATCGACGTCTATTTACCACGCCTATTTCCAATTAAGGATCAACGTCTGCTACGCCTATTTCCAATTAAGGATCAACGCCTATTTACCACACCTATTTCCAATTAAGGATCAACGTCTGCTACGCCTATTTCCAATTAAGGATCAACGTCTAATACCATGTGAACCCACAGTTTCACCGCTTCCACAATGAAGCCGACCATGCCATGAATGAATGTACAAATACTAACACATATGCAATTAAGATCATCTCTACCATCCTAACATTCCACATATCACCATAATTCAACTCTATGAATTATCCATCAATGGTACATATACACATTCACAACTATATATCATTCACAAATCCACTAATGGTACATATACACATTCATAACAATATATCATTCACAATCCACCAATGGTACCTATACACATTCATAACAATATATCATCCACAATCCACCAATGGCACATATACACATTCATAACATTATAACATTCACAAATATAGGCTAATTATCAACTACACACACTTAGATTGCATTTCAAAATAAATACAACATTTAAAATCTCAAATTTTCACTTTTCAAACAGTGGTAACCGGTTAACGCTCGGTGGGTAACCCGTTACTCAGTTTAATAGAATGCAGATTTTTAAGCAAGTAACCGGTTAACGCTCGGTGGGTAACCCGTTACTCAGTTTAACAGAATACAGATTTTTAAGCAAGTAACCGGTTAACGCTCGGTGGGTAACCCGTTACTCAGTTTAACAGAATGCAGATTGTCATACGGTGAACTGGACTTTTTTGTGGTTTTAATCGCAATGTCGCGGTTAGCAAGAGTCGCCACCGACTTTTCTTTTATCCAATAAGGAAAGGTGGAAAAGAACAGGAAAAACCTTAATTTAGATTTTGGGTTCGGGAGGTACATTATACAAAGGGAAGGTGTTAGCACCCTTTGTATCCATGGTTATCCATGGGCTCTTAATTGCTCGATCACTTATATTATTTTTGTCTAAAAAAGTGTTTGTGAATTGTTTGGAAAATTGTTTTGAAAAGAGAATTTAACTTTGTAATGATTCTTGTATGAATGTATACAAAGTGGTTATCCCGTTTTAGTTTTGAAAATTGTTTAGAAAAATATAACTCGGTAATGATTCTAGTATGAATGTATACCAAGTGGTGATTTTCTAAAGGCATTTTGAAAGGTGTGAGGTGCAAAAAAATGTTTTAAGTTGTGAGCCAGCAATTAAGAGTTATACCGACCCAAGGTCTTTACGGGCATTTCCTATCCTTATGAGGGTAAAACTGTCCTTATTATTGAGAAATAAGTAGTTTTATCCTTTGGATGTAAAAGGGTCATCGTAGGGTCATCGATTGGTCATTGAAGGCAACAGTTATGAGGATACCTTAGCATTCGAAGGGACTATCATCATTTAACCGTAGGCAACATCGGAGGGTCATCGAGGGACAAAGTTGTATATTCGAAGGCAACATCCGAGGGACTATAATTTATTTTATGATGATTTAACCGAAGGGTCTTTGCTAAGGGTATCCCCACGTTCGCGGGACATGACCGTAATATCGTAATCGTAAGGCAACAAAGAGAGGTCCAAGATCACTTATTCAAAGGCAAAGTTTTACAATTAATTATATAATTAGGATGAAACTCCACATTAAAATTATTAAAAATAATATATTAAAAAATTAATACATTAGAAATTAATACATTAAAAATTAATTTAGGGTGAAACTCCACAAGGGTATCCCACAAATAAAGTGGAATACCTAGCCAATAACCTTTTCCTGGGATATGTGAACCTTTACGAAACTCAAAAAAAGAAACATGTCAGAACACCAAATCAGGGTGCAATCGAAGATTACACCGGAGAAATATCACAACAATAAATAGGATAGGATGAATAATGCATGGCTATGATAAAACATAAAAAAAAAAA
This sequence comes from Lathyrus oleraceus, assembly GCF_024323335.1. Lineage (NCBI taxonomy): Eukaryota > Viridiplantae > Streptophyta > Magnoliopsida > Fabales > Fabaceae > Lathyrus > Lathyrus oleraceus. Next base: position 19,679,922 of record NC_066581.1, read on the forward strand.
AGAATAGAAAAGTCAGCTACTGTCTCGTTCGCCTCTGCCTCGCCTAGCGAAGGCCAGGCGAATACTCGCCCCAGGCTCGCCTAGCGAGGTGCTAGCGAGCGGCCACGGATTTTGAATTTGAAAACAGCCCCACGTTAGGAACTTTGAATTTTATGGCATTTTATCACAGGAATAACATGATCAAACATTCAGGGTATTCAGGCATATTTAAATTCCCATACGAAAGCAAATTATATATCAACATTTAATCATGATGCATTATATATGTAGATATGGCCAATTGAAAGTATAAACAATAGAGATACGCAAACCTGTTTGCCAATTCAAGGTTGAAGGGATTGACCACTTGTAGTATCGGAATAAGTTAGGCAGCGGGAATTGGACGGCGATGACTTCGGTGCAGATGGGCTGCCTTCAGGGTTTCTTTACTCTGAATTCTCCGGGTAGGCAGGGTTCCTATGCCAAAACTTCTATTCGTTCTTCTCTGTTCTCCTCCTCTTCTTTTTTTTCAGTGAATCTCCCAGTGTAACTCCAAGTGTAACTCCCCTACTGAAACTTCAGTATTTATAGACTAATTTCGTGGGTAATGGGCTTGGAATGAGGGAGACCCAAGTCCAAAATAATTTGTTATATTTTATTTATTTATTTATTTTAATTATTTAATTAATTAATTAATTAATTAATTAATTAATTAAAAAAAAATTTCTCTTTTTTTTTTTTTCGTTTTTCTCGTTTTTTTTTTTCGTTTCTCGTTTTTTTTTTTTTTTTTTTTTTTTTTTTAGGAAAAATGATGGGTAATTTTTGGGGTATGACAGCTGCCCCTGTTCAATATTCTTGAACCGAGAGAGTTAGGATGGCGTGTATGCCATTCGTGGTCTGGAGGTGGAAGATTATTGAACACTAGAATGCCCCAAAAATTTGCACTTGAGAATCGACAGTTGGTCTTGATGGAGATGGGCTTAAAGATGCCATCCGGGAGGTTTGATGACGAAAGCTTCAGATCGCGCCGTATATTAGGCCAATTTGAAGACATGGGTGCCACACTGGGTCGTACGTTAGACCGTATAATGAGTCATCCATTAGGCTGCCGACTTCACTGGGGAGTCGGAGTGTGTCATATGCTGTTGGGGATAAAGGATCAGAATGGACCATACGCTAGATCGTATCTGAGTTGCAGAATGAGCCGTACGTTAGGCTGAATCTGATGACGAAAGGGGTAGTCGTACGTTAGACTACACTTCAGAAATGTACCGTATGTTAGGTAGGATCTGATGATGAAAGCGGTAGTCGTACGCCAGACTACACTTCAGAAATGTACCGTACGTTAGGTAGGATCTGATGATGAAAGCGGTAGTCGTACGCCAGACTACACTTCAGAAATGTACCGTACGTTAGGTAGCATCTGAGGGTTGTAAGATCCAAACGGGTCGTACGTTAGACCGCGTTGGGGTTGTTGAAGTTCAGAATGGATCGTACGTTAGATCGTATCCGAGTTGTAGAATGAGCCGTCCGTTAGGCTGCATCTGAAAAAGAAAGTAGTCGTATGCTAGACTACACCCCTGAATGTATCGTACGCTAGGCAGTATCCGAGGATTTGAAGGTCCAAATGGGTCGTACGTTAGACCGCATTGGAGTTGCTGAAGAAGTCATATGTTGGGCTGAATCAGAATGAACCGTACGTTAGGCTGTATCTGATAACCTGTATATGTTGTACTTGCAATAAATGTCTGGGATGGGCTTAAAGATGCCATCGTTAGGAGGATATCGAAGTGTTGTCAGAATGAATGTTCCCATGAACTGTATTTGAAATATGTATCTGAATCTTGAATGTGATTGATAAAGGTGTCTGTCTGAATGAACCTTTTATTTTGACTATATCAGGAGGATAATTAACCTGCAAAGAAAAGTTAGCTTCATGCTATGTCATGATGCATGAGATGTTTCGTGTTATGCTAAAATAAATGTGAATGTTGTATGCATGCGTATGCTGTGAAAGGATGTAATGAATGAGTTATGCGTATGAGAAGTTCTGCTTGGGGACTCTACTGGGGAAAATAAATCCCCATCTACTGATTTGAGACATTTGTGTCGATGACCCTTTCTCGGCTGGGGATGCTTGATTTCTGTCTGATGGTGGAAATATTCAACAGAGCCTGGCTGGGGATGGATGAGATGATCAATCTGTCTGGTGACGCCGACCTCTGTTGGGGGAAACTGGCTGTGCCTGGGGATACTGCCATTTTCTGAGGAAAAAAAAACAGGCTTGCTGGGGAAGAGAATTGGTAGCGGATTCATTGGAAGCATGATTAGACCTTTTCCTTGATCCTGAAGTCGGGTAGTAATTGCTATTGCTATTCTATGCATGTATTTTTGGTAAACATCAGTTATATTCAAATGCACATGTTAATTCAAATTAAATCAATGGACATTTACGCAACCAAAACAGAAAAGTAAAAACAAAAGCATCTTTTTTTTGAAAGAGGGTTGTATTGATTTTGAAAGGAGGCCTATAAACAGGCAATTTGTGTACAAGGAGACAGAAATCCTAGTAAGAGGAAATTGTCGAAAACAAAGAGAAAGCTATGTGGAAGAAGTCCTATTGATTTTAAGCCTACTACTGTCATTATGTCTTCGAGCATCTCATCCCTTGCTGTCGGATAGAAGTGATTGGCTTGGTCAGTCCCTCGAACTTGGATGAAAGTTGACTGAGAACGGGACATAGTCATACGCTTTAATCCCTAATTTTTGCCTGGACCGCCTTTTCAGGTTTTCAGTCCACCAGGATACCCTTTTTTGCCCAAGCCGCCTTTTCAGGTTTTCGACTTGCCGGGTGTACATTTTTTTTATATATCCCTAATTTTTGCCCGAACCCTTTTGGTTCGCCGGGATGCCCTTACTTTTGCCTAGATACGTCGATCTAGCGGGTCTCTTTTATGCGTAGTATTTTTTAACTATGTCCGCGTTCACGGGATGTGGGAAGTCTTCACCATCCATTGTAGCGAGTATCATGGCTCCACCTGAGAATACCTTCTTAACTACAAATGGCCCTTCGTATGTGGGAGTCCATTTGCCTCTGGGGTCAGTTTGTGGTAGGATGATGCGTTTGATTACCAAGTCGCCAATTTGATACACTTGTCTCTTGACCTTTTTGTTGAATGCCCTGGTCATGCGCTTCTGATATATCTGCCCGTGACATACAGCCGCAAGTCTCTTCTCATCCATCAAATTTATCTGATCGAGTCGAGTCTGAATCCATTCGTAGACTAAAGAGAAAGGAGTTGCCCCTGTCGAAGTTCGTACCGAAGTACGATAACCATGAAGAGCAAATGGTAACATCTCATGCCAGTCTTTGTATGTTACCGTCATCTTTTGTATAATCTTCTTAATATTCTTATTAGCCGCTTCTACAGCGCCGTTCATCTTTGGCCGGTACGGAGAAGAGTTATGGTGTTTTATTTTGAACTGCGTGCAGAGTTCAGTAATCATCTTGTTGTTCAAATTAGTGCCATTGTCAGTGATAATCCTCTCAGGGACGCCGTATCGGCAGATGAGGCTGTTCTTGATGAATCGTGCCACCACATTCTTAGTAACAGAAGCAAATGAGGCTGCCTCCACCCACTTTGTGAAGTAATCAATAGCAACAAGGATGAAACGATGTCCATTAGAGGCGGTAGGTTTAATTTCGCCAATCACATCAATGCCCCACATTGCAAAGGGCCACGGCGCGGTCAACACGTTTAATGGAGCAGGAGGCACATGTACTTTATCCGCATAGATCTGGCACTTATGACAAGTTCTGGAGTGATGGTGGCAATCAGTTTCCATGGTAGACCAATAATACCCTGACCTCAGAATCTTCTTGGCCATTGTATGTCCACTAGAATGAGTCCCAAAGATACCGTCGTGCATGTCTTCCATAATCTTCTCTGATTCCTTTCTATCCACACAGCGAAGCAAAGTCGAATCATGGTTACGTTTGTACAATATTCCATTACTCAAAAAGAATTTAGCGGAGAACTTCCTCAGAAATTTCCTGTCATTGATGGATGTCCCTTCAGGGTATTCTTGAGCTTCTAAATATCTTTTTATCTCGTGGTACCAAGGCTTCTCTTCTACTTCATCAGCGTTAAGTTCATAACAATATGCTGGTTCGTCTAGTCGTTCAATGGTAATCCGGGGAGCTTCATTGTCCCATCTGACTCTGAACATAGATGACATGGTAGCTAATGCGTCTGCCAACTGGTTCTCCTCTCGTGGAATATGTTCGAATGTGATCTCTTCAAAGTATGGGATTAATGTCAACACCCGTTCTCGATAAGGGATGAGATTCGGATGTTTAGTGTCCCATTCTCCTTTGACCTGACTGATTACCAAGGCTGAGTCTCCGTACACCTTCAAGAACTTGATTCTTAGGTCTATAGCAGCTCTGAGTCCCAAAATACACGCTTCATACTCAGCCATATTGTTGGTGCATTCAAAACATAGTCTAGCGGTGAAAGGCGTATGGCCACCCTTGGGGGAAATGATCACGACGCCAATACCGTTGCCCAATGCGTTAGACGATCCATCAAAAACCATAGTCCATCGGGATCCCACTTCGGGTCCTTCCTCTGGTCCAGGTTCTTCATAATCAGTAACAAGCATGACATCCTCATCTGGGAACTCAAAATTCATAGACTGATAATCATTCACTGCCTGATGAGCCAAATGATCAGCTAGCACGCTTCCTTTGATTGCTTTTTGGGTGGTATACTGGATATCATACTCTGTTAAAATCATCTGCCATCTTGCTATTCTTCCGGAGAGGGCGGGTTTCTCAAATATGTATTTGATAGGATCCATCTTAGAAATCAACAAAGTGGTGTGATTCAACATATACTGTCTTAGTCGGCGAGCAGCCCAGGCCAAAGCACAGCAAGTTTTCTCGAGCAGTGAGTATCTTGTTTCACAGTCGGTAAACTTTTTGCTAAGGTAGTATATGGCATGCTCTTTTCGACCAGACTCGTCATGTTGCCCCAACACGCACCCCATTGAGTTTTCTAAAACGGTCAAATACATGATTAGAGGTCTTCCCTCAACTGGTGGTACCAGAATCGGAGGTTCTTGGAGGTACTTCTTGATTTTGTCAAAGCTTCTTGACATTCATCATTCCATATCATCTCTTGATTTTTTCTCAGTAACTTGAAGATGGGTTTGCAAGTAGCGGTCAAATGGGAAATAAACCGGGCAATGTAATTCAAACGTCCCAAGAAACCTCTGACTTCTTTATCCGTACGGGGAACTGGCATTTCTTGAATAGCTCTCACCTTGGCCGGGTCAACCTCAATACCTTTACCACTGACAATAAAGCCCAAGAGTTTACCGGATCTTACTCCAAAGGTGCATTTGTTCGGGTTCAATCTCAACTTGTATTTCTTCAGCCTCTCAAACAGTTTGTATAAATGATCGAGATGTTCTTCTTCAGTATGAGACCTGGCTATCATATCGTCCACATATACTTCTATTTCATGATGGATCATGTCATGGAACAAAACCACCATAGCACGCTGGTACGTTGCTCCTGCGTTCTTTAAACCAAACGGCATTACTTTATAACAGAAGGTGCCCCATTGCGTCACAAACGTAGTCTTCTCCATGTCCTCAGGTGCCATTTTGATCTGGTTATAACCCGAGAATCCATCCATGAAGGAGAATACCTTGTGTTGAGCGGTGTTGTCTACCAGAACATCAATGTGTGGCAGTGGGAAATCATCCTTGGGACTCGCTCTATTCAAATCTCTGTAATCCACACACATTCGCACCTTACCATCCTTCTTTGGCACTGGTACCACATTAGCAACCCATTGAGGATAAGAAGTAACCGCCAGAAAACCAGCATCGAATTGTTTCATGACTTCGGCCTTGATTTTCTCGGACATTTCAGGACGCATGCGACGAACCTTTTGCTTAACAGGACGACAATCTTCCTTCGTCGGCAAACGATGCACTACTATATCGGTATCCAGCCCTGGCATGTCTTCGTAAGACCAAGCAAAAATCTCCACATAGTCATGTAGCATCTGAATCAATCTTTCCTTGACACTGCTTTCCAAGCCTGCTCCTATTTTGACTTCTCTCTTGTCCACCTCGGTACCCAGATTTACAGTCTCAACTGACTCCTCATGCGGCTGTATAGTCCTTTCTTCTTGTAGTAACATCTGGCAAGTTCTTCAGGTACTTCACAATCTTCCTCACTTCCATCTTCGGCTCGGTAGATCGGATTTTCAAAGTCATAATGAACAGTAGTAGAACTATTATCAACAGGATCCAGAGTGGATAGGGATCTGCAATTCGTTACGTGCGTGTGTGTAAGAAAACATAGCTTGTTTGAAAGATAATAGGAAAGACAAAGAGCGCAATATTTGAATGCAAAACGTCCATTGATTTATTGAATATAAATATGCTTATGAAAATGACAAAACCCCTAACAAATTAGCCATTGTGCCTCGGGCATAGACACAATGCTTTAAGAAGTTTGATTGTAAAAGAAAATTAAAATTTGCAATTCTAGAATAAACAATAACAATTACTCCTGACTAAAGGAAATCGGGATAATGTCTTCAGTCTTCCAATTGTTGAGTCCGTCACCAATTGTTGGGAAAATCCAGCTATCCAAGTCGCAATCACTATCAGCATCTTCCATAGCATTAATCTGATTTTTGACTATCTTTCCAGAGTTAAACCCCAGGCCAGCTTTATCAGACTTGTACGGTACATTGATCAGTTGACCCCAACCAGCACGATCACCATTTTCAATCGCGGCTTGAGCATCTTTCAGAGAGATCATGACAGGGGGAGCACGAACAACCTTGGGCACAAGGGGAGTTGGCTTAAGGACAGGACTGGGTGGAGGAACCACTTCAAATGACTGAGAAGGAGTCTCAAAGAATTCACCATCCATCTCGACGTATTTGAAGGCTTGCACACTACTGACAATATACTCTTCTTCTCCACATACAGTGACAACCATGCCTGCTATTGGATACTTCAGCTTTTGATGAAGCGACGAAGCTACCGCACCTGCCCCATGGATCCAAGGGCGCCCCAACAAGCAGGAGTAGGCGGGACGAATGTCCATCACGTGAAAGGTAGTGTTGAAGACTTGAGGTCCTATCTTGATAGGGAGAACCACTTCACCATAGACAACACTCTTCGCACCATCGTAAGCACGCACCACAACATCACTAGGTTTCAGTTCAATGCCTTTGTAGTCAAATTTATCGAGTACAGCTTTCGGGAGCACATTCAAGGAAGAGCCGTTGTCGATCAACACGTGAGCCAGGGTGATCCCCTCACACTCGATGGAGATATGCAGAGCTTTATTGTGATTCTTTCCTGCTGGCGTCAGGTCAGCATCGGAAAAGCCTAGGCCATTGTCAACAGTCAAATTAGCAACATAATGTTCGAATTGATCGACGGATGTTTCTTGAGGCACATGAGCGGTCTTCAAGAATTTCATCAATGCATTGGCATGGGATTCAGAGGATAATAACAAGGACAACATTGAGATTTTAGACGGAGTATGCCCCAATTGTTCCACTACATCAAAATCGCTCTTACGGATGATTTTCAGCATCTCTTCCATTTCCTGTTTGGCAACATCTTCAGAAGTAACTTCGACCGATGTCTCTGACTGAGGAGGATTGACTGGTCTTTTTCCTCGAATTTCGGGAGCGGGAGGTGAGATTTCTGGGGAGTAGATCCTTCCACTTCGAGTAACTTTACTAGTCCCCACAATATCATTAGGATTAGCAGAACTACCAACTTGCTTTATGCCATGGATGTAAACGTCGCCTCCATAGTTCCACGGAATAGCTTTGCTGGAGGAATATGGCACGGGGCCAGGTGCGGTAATAATCAGGGGAGCCACTTTGGGCTCAGCGGTAATCTTCACAGGCACTCTAGTAGCGGTAATCTTCACTGGAGCTTTGGACCTAGCAATCACAGATACCTCTTCAATAGAGTTGTCCACCTTAGGAACCCTTTCAAATAGAATTGTACGATCATCCATCAGCCGTTGAATGCCGTTCTTCAACTTCAAACAATCATTGGGTCGGAGTACACAGAGATCGCAATCTTCAGCACAACCTGGAAATAAACCAGCTTGCAATAAATTCTTCTTAACGATCAGGAGAGGAGATGCTAAATCAGCAACGTCAGTAACGTGAGAATTGTCGTCCACAACATTAACATTCTGGTCATGATTAGGCATAGGTGCTGTGATGACATTGGGGGTCGCCGGAGGATCAAATTCAATTTCTCCAGCGTCGATCATATCCTGAATCTTGTTCTTCAACAACCAGCAATCATTCGTATCATGCCCGGGGCTATCGGAGTGATAGGCACACCTGGCGTTGGGATTATAACGAGGAGAAGTAGTGTTGGGATTTGCAGGAGGGCCTCTGAGGGTAATCAAATTGGCCTTTAACATACTCTGCAGTGCTTGGGTTAAAGTCATATTGATCTTGGTAAACTGTCTTCTCGACTTGTCTTGTCTGTGTTGGAAGTTCTGAGATGGCGGTGCGGCAATTGTAACTGCCCCAACAGTATGGTCACGATTCTTCTTGTTATGCTTCCTCTCACTGTACACAGCATTTGATTCACTCTTTCCCTGATAGGACTTTTTGGTGCTTGCAGAAGTAGCTGCCTGTATCTTTCCACTTCGAATGCCGCTTTCAACCCGTTCACCTGTCAAGATAAGTTCAGTGAAACCTGACGAGGAACTTCCCAGTAGATGGCTGTAGAATGGGCCAGTCAGTGTACCCATGAACATGTCCACTAACTCTCGATCAGTCATAGGGGGTTTGACTCTGCCAGCCAAATCTCTCCACTTTTGAGCATATTCTTTGAAACTTTCTTTAGAGCCCATAGTCATATTTTGTAGCTGTAGCCGAGTAGGCGCTAACTCAGAATTATACTGGTAGTGCTTGTAGAAAGTTGTTGCTAAATCAGTCCATGTGCGGATGTTAGAGCTCTCAAGCTGATAATACCACTCTAACTGTGTGCCAGACAGACTCTCTTAGAAGAAATGGATCCACAATTTCTTATCAGTAGTGTGCGGCTGAATCTTTCTCACATAAGCCCTTAGATGCATCTGAGGACAAGAGGCACCATCATACTTAGTGAAAATGGGAACCTTGAATTTGCGGGGGATGACCACATCAGAGACCAGACCCAAGTTTTCGAAATCCAGACCGGGCACTTTCTGCCCCTCCATAGCTAGCATACGTTCTTCCAGCAACTTGTACTTATCATCCTTCGGAGAGTACTGTTCATGTTCATAATCTTCATCGTCGTCCTCAGAATTGACGAGATTAGGATTCTCATCTTCCGAATCATTCTCGGTCTCTTCTTCTGAATCCTTCGGAATTCTAATCTTGACTCCTGTAACCTGTCCCTTAAGCCTTCTCCCCGGGTTGATGTAACCCACAGGTTTCTGGTCCTTCTTCTTCTCCATCAAAAGAGCTTTCAGTTCTTCCTGCCCCTTAGATAAGCTCAGCATCATTTCCTGGAATTGAGCATTCTGGGCCTGGAGATCTTTGACAGTTTGTTCGAGAGCCATTGTTCAATCTGTTTGAATCTGCTGGAATCTGTTTGATAGGAAAATCGTGAGAACACCGATCCTTTAGAATACCTGTTATGCGATGCAATGCAATGTATGAAATGTTTTCAAGGACTTTCGGGATTTAACTTTGCATAAACTAACAAAAAGAGCTTTTTTTTTCTTTTCTCTTTTTTTTTTTGCTTTTTTTTTTTTTTTTTTAGCAGAGTTAAATCCCTAAATCCTTGAAATGGTTAGTACAATGCCATGATGTTATGATGTTATGATGTTATGTTGTTAGATAAATAACAAGCACAAGCAAGTCACACAACAATCATTCCTAGGTTTTAAGGCTTGCGTGAGTTCCATAGGTAAATACCCTCCCCACTGAAGTTTGGTTGGTTCAACCTGTCTTAGAATAGTAACCGGGTTCTAGAAGGATCTCAAATCATTGACCTTTCCTTAAGTCCACTTCAGTGCAACACCAAGTGGTTGACCGAAGCTTCCCTAAAGTCCAATCTCAAAGAGTGTAGTATCGAGTCTCAACCAACTCCAGTCGGAACCGAAGCCAGTTATCTCACTACTTTCTAATGGCCAGGATGAGTCAATTAGGGTTCTAAAGGTCTGGTTAATGCTTTTATGACACCACGCGAATGCCAAATATTTCCTCAACTAACATGAGGAACATCAGGACATCCAAAGTGCCACATTAACCGTAGCCATCATTTTGACCATTCCAGTATACGCCGGACAGTCGCGATGATCTCTTGCTACTTACCTAAGGTACACTAGATCCGGGTGTAGGATCTTTCACTCAAGCATAACATACCCAAGCAATCCCTTAAAAATAAATCAGACAAATTGAATAAGTGATCTTGTTTTTAAGGTAACCTCTCTTTTTAAATATTTAGGGTCCCCAGCAGAGTCGCCAGTTCTGTCATACGGTGAACTGGACTTTTTGTGGTTTTAATCGCAATGTCGCGGTTAGCAAGAGTCGCCACCGACTTTTCTTTTATCCAATAAGAAAGGTGGAAAAGAACAGGAAAACCTTAATTTAGATTTTGGGTTCGGGAGGTACATTATACAAAGGGAAGGTGTTAGCACCCTTTGTATCCATGGTTATCCATGGGCTCTTAATTGCTCGATCACTTATATTAATTTTGTCTAAAAAAGTGTTTGTGAATTGTTTGGAAAATTGTTTTGAAAAGAGAATTTAACTTTGTAATGATTCTTGTATGAATGTATACAAAGTGGTTATCCCGTTTTAGTTTTGAAAATTGTTTAGAAAATATAACTCGGTAATGATTCTAGTATGAATGTATACCAAGTGGTGATTTTCTAAAGGCATTTTGAAAGGTGTGAGGTGCAAAAAAATGTTTTAAGTTGTGAGCCAGCAATTAAGAGTTATACCGACCCAAGGTCTTTACGGGCATTTCCTATCCTTATGAGGGTAAAACTGTCCTTATTATTGAGAAATAAGTAGTTTTATCCTTTGGATGTAAAAGGGTCATCGTAGGGTCATCGATTGGTCATTGAAGGCAACAGTTATGAGGATACCTTAGCATTCGAAGGGACTATCATCATTTAACCGTAGGCAACATCGGAGGGTCATCGAGGGGACAAAGTTGTATATTCGAAGGCAACATCCGAGGGACTATAATTTATTTTATGATGATTTAACCGAAGGGTCTTTGCTAAGGGTATCCCCACGTTCGCGGGACATGACCGTAATATCGTAATCGTAAGGCAACAAAGAGAGGTCCAAGATCACTTATTCAAAGGCAAAGTTTTACAATTAATTATATAATTAGGATGAAACTCCACATTAAAATTATTAAAAATAATATATTAAAAAATTAATACATTAGAAATTAATACATTGAAAATTAATTTAGGGTGAAACTCCACAAGGGTATCCCACAAATAAAGTGGAATACCTAGCCAATAACCTTTTCCTGGGATATGTGAACCTTTACGAAACTCAAAAAAAGAAACATGTCAGAACACCAAATCAGGGTGCAATCGAAGATTACACCGGAGAAATATCACAACAATAAATAGGATAGGATGAATAATGCATGGCTATGATAAAACATAAAAAAAAAGAATAGAAAAGTCAGCTACTGTCTCGTTCGCCTCTGCCTCGCCTAGCGAAGGCCAGGCGAATACTCGCCCCAGGCTCGCCTAGCGAGGTGCTAGCGAGCGGCCACGGATTTTTGAATTTGAAAACAGCCCCACGTTAGGAACTTTGAAAGTATAAACAATAGAGATACGCAAACCTGTTTGCCAAATCAAGGTTGAAGGGATTGACCACTTGTAGTATCGGAATAAGTTAGGCAGCGGGAATTGGACGGCGATGGCTTCGGTGCAGATGGGCTGCCTTCAGGGTTTCTTTACTCTGAATTCTCCGGGTAGGCAGGGTTCCTATGCCAAAACTTCTATTCGTTCTTCTCTGTTCTCCTCCTCTTTTTTTTTTCAGTGAATCTCCCAGTGTAACTCCAAGTGTAACTCCCCTACTGAAACTTCAGTATTTATAGACTAATTTCGTGGGTAATGGGCTTGGAATGAGGGAGACCCAAGTCCAAAATAATTTGTTATATTTTATTTATTTATTTATTTTAATTATTTAATTAATTAATTAATTAAAAAAAAAATTCTCTTTTTTTTTTTTTTTTTTTTTTTGTTTCGTCGTTTTTTTTTTTTTTTTTTTTTTTTTTTTTAGGAAAAATGATGGGTAATTTTTGGGGTATGACACAGATTTTTAAGCAAGTAACCGGTTAACGCTCGGTGAGTAACCGGTTACTGTAAAACAGCATGCAGAATTTTCTGCGTTTTTCATCGTTGGAGGACTTTCGGACCTCCGATTTCGATTCCGTAAAAAGCTACACGTTCAGAAAATTATAAATCATACAATACCATAATTATATAACATTAATTTTCAGTTTTAACACAATTAAATCACCACAATCAAGAGTATTCATCAAACTAACAATTTCAAACAACCATGCAAAATTAGGGATTTTAACCTAAACATACATCTACCCGTTGACCCGATCATACTAACCCATAACAATAAGGATTCCCCCCTTACCTCTTCAATTTTCTGGAAACCCTAGCTCTTCTCTTTACTTTTCCTCTCCTCTTTCTCTATTGCCTTCAATGATCAAATGAATCCTAATTCTCACTCTCCTCACCTCTTACTATTTATATTAGTATTCTATTTGGGCTTAAGTCATTATACTTCTAATTTAATTAATAGGACCAATAAGAGCTAATATTTAAATATCTCTATTTAATTCAAATAAATTAAACTAACACCATATATCCACCAAGTTAATTAATTCAATTATTCATGATATCTCCTATCAACTAAATAATTAATTAACACTCCACATAAGTATTAATAGTATAATAAATAAATACTAAAAATTGGGTTGTTACAGGTGGTAGCTGAAATAGATGAATAAAAGTATGATTAATCAAATTTGTCTTGCTTACTTCGTTGCAAGTTCTGTTGAAAAAAGGGAGTAAATTTTTGACTCTAGCAGCATTGTTTTCTTTTGTTTTAATAAGCCTCTGATCTCACTAGGATTCTTTTTTTATTTTTGCTTTGGGCCCATGTTTGGACATTTTGATTTAAGCCCATTTATCATATCTGTTCATACCTTTTATCTTCTAGTTGCACCTTGTATGTGGTAATAAAGGGGTAAATATTGTAACAATATTATGGTTGTTATCTTTTAATATTACTATGCAAGATTAGATTCTAAACCGCGGATTCTGCAATTTTATGCCAATATGTCGCACAAATGTCAATATATCAATAGAATATTTTCGCCGCATTTTGAATTTGCGTATGACATTAATCATGTCGTTATCACGCGCAAACCGGTTTATGAGCACATGGCGGCTGATTCGATTCGATTATTTAAATATTCAATATTGTCACCTCGTTCTTTTCCTAAATCAATTAATTAAGTAAAGTCTTGATTAGTTAGATAATTTCGTTAATTAATTTTGATTAATTTAATTATTTGATTACATTAATTTTTAATCGAATAATTTGGATAATTAATTTTAATTATTTTAATTAGATATCTTAATTGAATTTTAATTAATTAAATTTATTAATTAAAAGTTGACGGATTTATTTAACGATCATTTCTCTACTATATTTTCATAATACAAACTCGATTCCAAACCATTAAAATCACACAATTCTTGATTTAACATCAAACCCATTTTTTCCACACCTTTGTAAGTCGATCGCTTTTTTAGCATCGCCATCAACGTTACATATAAATAATTTTACTAAACATTTTGTACCAATTCAAACCATTCGAATGATTGGCGCACGCCACATTACTCGAGTTCTTGTCGCCTGATTAAGATATCAACCACAATAATCAAATCATTTCTTGTAAATTAATATAATTTCTAAAAAAAAATTCTAAATTACATTTCCGATAATAAAAGGATGGAAGGCATTCGCCTCACTATCTTTCGATTATTCGAATAATTGGCGTACGCCATATTGATCGAATTCTCCCCGTCAAATTAAAACGCAATCGAATAAACTCAAATCACCTTTTAGATCAAATCCAATTTCACAAAATAAACTTTATCACTTCCACTTCAATTGAAGACAATGGGAGGCGTTCGCCTCACCATCCTGTGATTATTCGAACGAGTGGCGCACGCCACATTGCTCAAATCATTGACTTTTCAAAATCTACCAATTCAAAATTCAAACTATTTTCGCAAATCAAATACGACATCTAAGAACATTTCTTTTCATAAATTAAATTTCGGATGATGAAAGATGGGAGTCGTTCGCCTCACTATCCCTCGATTATTTGAATAATTGGCGCTCGCCATATTACGTAAACTATCGACTTCCGATTAATCAAAATATTTTAATAAACTTGGATAAAGGAATGAAGGGTGCACGCCTTATTATTCCTTGAATAAGCAAGTGGGTGGCGTACGCCTCATTACCGTGCATATTCAACCTCCACAAACAAACTTTTAAAATAATCTGAACGAAAAAAGAGTAGAAGGCGTCCGCCTTACTATTCCTCGAAAGGATTGGACGATTGGTGTGCACCACATTGCTCAATCTTTCGTCGTTCTTCAAAAAAATCTCAAACACATTAAACCCAATTTCCCGCCCCCGTGCGATCGAAACCAACCAATCAAAACATCAAACATATCAATTTAACTTGTCCCCGTGTGACCAAAAATCTTTTCAAAAAGAACACTGTAAATCCTTTCTAATGCGCACGACAAACTAGTGCTAGAGCCTCCACCGAGAGTAGACAAGCCAACGTTTAGCCGTTAGAACGCCGACCTACACAGTCGTTCATCAAACAAACACACCAATTATTCATAGTGTAAGACCCTAATTTTGACCCTAAGATCCCTCATGGCATCATAACATTGCATTTGCATTGCCTCAAGGATCTTTAGCATCTTGGTTCCCTTTGCCTTTGGGTGGGACTCCTTGTGATTGGTTTGAGATCACCAGGCATGCTTGAATTATACATCATTGTTTCTCTTACTTTTGTTTACTAACCAAAAGCACAAAAATGTGTCACTAACATCTTTTATTTGAAGCTTGGGTATCATTCAAGAAACTTTGTGGGTTCTATTTAGATGATCAGTCAACACAAGGGAATAGCTTGAGATACTTCCAACAGGTTCAAATGGGGTCTATTCGTCAGTCAAAACGTTAATCTTGAAGGAGCAAAAGTTTGTTCATGAGTGTAGCGGTGTATTCGTCGCTATATGATTTATCGATTAACCCATAAGCAAAGCATACAATGATTTTCGAGTCGCCACCGCACTTTTATTTATCCAAAGGACTGGCTAAAAAGCGAACAAAAGCCTAAGAAGTTTTACACGTAGAAAACTAATAAAAAGATCAGAGAGTCTGGGTAAGGGGTAAATTACGCAATGGGAAGGTGTTAGGCACCCACTACGTCCTAGGTACTCCTAGGGAGCCCTTTTCACACTTGTTGTACTAAATTGTTATTTGTTATGACATAAGCATTGTGCAAACATGATTGGGATGATGAGAAAAGAATATACAATTTTATTATTGGGTTTGAACGGATGAACCCGCTGCCTACGCACCTTCCATCAAAGGTAAGGATCAAAACGCCGTAGTTCGGCTAAAAGATTTCCAAAAGGTTGGTGGATTCAATTTTAAACAATAGCACTGAGGCTTTTCATTATTAATGGGAGAAAACTCGACCAAAACCAACATCCACCATGCGAGGATAGCTTCGACGTACTGGAGGGGTTAACCCTGTTTTTAGTACGGAAGTCTTACTGTCGACTCACTAAGGATAGGCAAGATTTACATCAACCGCAATGATAATTGAAACCTATGGCTAATGCATGAAAAGATTAACAATGGACAAAGCCAAAACAAGTGAATGAGTGAAGTTAATTGATTGTGATTATGAAAGTGAAGTCAAAGTATGATTAAGATTGATTTGAAAGAAGTATTATGAAAATGGAGTTTGAAAAAGTCAAGGACTTGGGTCCAGGTTTTTAGTTTGGAAAACATGAAGAAGTTTGCACAATATCTATGTCAAGTTTGAAAATTGAAGTGTGAAAAGGTTTAGGACATAATGAGGATGAATGGATGGATATGGATTGTAAAACTTCTTAGAAGGTTCACTTCTTGAAATCATATGGGAGATGATTCAAGTGTGTCCTTTGGAATAAGCAATAGGTAATAATAATGTAAACAAACAGGTGATACCGGATGCCACTCAATGGTCTTACTCCAATCTCACAAACAAAAAGCAAAAAGCGGACACCGGATACCACTCAATGGATTTATACCGCGATCCTAAAACAAAACTGGATATCAGAGGCCACTCAATGGTCTTACACTAATCTCCTCAGAAAAAAACAAAGAAAGGTGAATATGGAAGTCAACTGCCAATCTGTCTGGACTTAGGTTAACTCCACAGTATGGTCCTAGGAAATCCAATGCCACATTGCAGGGACTTACAATGGATCCTCACATACAAGAACAAAAGCAACAATGTGATCATAGGAAAGCAAATGCCAACTTGCAGGGACTTACAATTGCATCCTCACACACAATAACAAATACAAAATAATGGATGTCAGGTGCCAATCTGTCTGGGCTTACTCTAACACACACAGTATGATCCTAGGAAAACAAATGCCAACTTGCAGGGACTTACAATTGTATCCTCACATACAATCAAATAATGCAACATGATCACAGGAGAGCAAATGCCAACTTGCAGGGACTTACAATTGCTTCCTCACAATTAAACAGACAAAACAGAAGATATGAATGACTAATGAGGTCTTACACTCTATCCTTCCATATCATAGGAGCAAATGGCCAAAAGAGATGGACTTACAATTGTCCTCAATGGGCAAACAACAATGATAGCATCACAAAAGCAAATGAGATGATCATGCATTAATGGCAATTGATGATGATAAATGCATAGCATACAGGCAAACAAGTGCATATGAAGCAATCAATCAATCAATGAATAACAAACAGCACACTCTATAGCCAAACAGTGGGGGCTCACACAAGAGGGTTTGACTTTGAAAGTCCACTGTAATAGGTGAAGGTTGCTCTTAACCTTGCCATTGAGAGGCTAAGGTGAAGCAGATGAATAGGAGATGAGGGGTGTGCCTCATTGCTTCTATCTCAGATCAGAGAGAGCATCAAATAATAGAAAGTGGGGAGTTCAGAAAGATGGAACTCTTTCCCCATTATTGACTCGATTAGATCTTGGGTTTTTATCTCAATGCTTCAACCATGTAATGGGAGCAAAGAGAGGACACACTGAATAGTGGGGGATAGATTGCTTATCCCTACCTTCCACCAATTGCCTTAAATGAGGACTTTTCCTGCTTGGGACAATTTTAAACACACACAGGCATTGCCTCTTAAGGAGGACTTCAGACAGTTTGCCCGGTCAAATAACAGACCGGGTCTCTAGACTACATGAAGAAGAAGTAATTATACCTCAAAGCAAATGCTAAATAGCAAAGCAAAGCAAGTTCAAGGAACTTAAGCAACTAAAGTACCTGAAAAAGTCAAACTTATCAGTAGACAAGTTAACAGTTCAAATCAAAGGAAAATGAAACAACAGTCAACCACAGAGGGACCAATGTGCATAGCACAAGACTCAAGTATATGAGTCACACCTACAAAACAAGGGTTAGCACATGATATATACAATCCAACTCAATCAAATTTGAATGATCTTTGAGGCATTGGTGCTTAACCTGAAACAATAGCTCAACTGTAAGCTCAAAAGACCACTAGGACTAGCCTAGGGTCAAAGATGAAAGAAAAAAGTCAAACAGCAAAGAAAGGTCAACCCAATTCATGTTCAAACATTTAAGAAGCTATCTCAATTGGATTCACATTCAAATCATGCATTATTATCATTTCATGAACATAGGAAGGCAATGCATGGCAAGGGAAGCATACAAATAGGTCAACAGCAAGACTTCATTCAAAGGTCAACCCAAACAATTTCAAAAATTATCAAATAAATCACATTCAATCCTAACATCTAGCATGGCAAGCATGTCAAATTTCATGGCATTTGGATGAGAGGAAGGCAGTCAATTAAAATCATGAAGTCAACATAATTTCAAGTAAGCACAATGAAAGTCAACAAGCATGGGTCAACTTCAAAAAATCATATCAATTTGAAAACAGAAGAGAAATGAATGAGGTTAACACCAATGCAAAGGTCAAGATGTCTAATTATCACATATGAAATTTCATGATCATACAATAAGATTTGAGAATTTCACAAAAGATTTGGCAATATGTATCACATAAAGTCCACAAATGACTAAGCATGGAAGAAAATTCACAATCAAATGGAAAACAGCATGATTAATTCCAAGAAAATTCATACACAAACTAGACATGTGATAGATTATTCATGCAAAATTTCAAGTTGTTTGGAGGCCAGGAGACATGTGAACAAAAATCATACATTTGCATATCATTGGTGTGACACAAATTGTCACACCTTAGTTCAAAAATTTGTAACTCACAAACCACAAATGAGAAATGTATAAACTCTACATGGAAACAAAGGTCAATGTGTCTAGTTTCACCACAAAAAATTTCAAGCTCATTGGATACAACATGAGTATTTCACAATAGGAATGGCAAAGGGTGTCAAATGTACATACATGTCAAGAAAATTCATGCCAATTAAAATCCAGCCAATGAAAAAATGATTAAAAATCATAATTAAATACTAGACACATTCATGGTCATGATGCAAAAAAAAATCAGAATTTTTGGAGTTGAAATGAATTAAAAATGAATTGTTTAAGTTGAGTGAATAATTGGAACAAATATGAACAAGATAGCATGGTATGGGGTCAAACATGGTCAACTGAATGGCAGTTTAGTAAATAAGTGTGCCACTTAGTGAAACGACTGTGCATTGGGGGAGAGAACGAAATGTTCTCATTGGCTCTCAGCCAATGGAACAGTGCAGTGGCCAACCAGCTCAAAGTTTCTGGTTTTCAAAAACCCTAGGGTTTTAGCAACCACATGGCATGGTGTTCATCATGCAATCGACCAAAAATGGAATCCAACAAAAGCACTCAAACAGCAGGGCATTGGTACAGTAACATCATTCAATAACAACCAAAACACGAAATTCAAATTTCTGGAAATTAAAACATGTAAAGTTCATGAACAGCAGGGTATTGGCAACTTCATACACATTCAATCAACATCCAAACAAATTCAAACATCAAACACACAACATCATAGCATTTGGCAAAGTTCACATAGCAAGCAGTCAACAGCATACAACACAGTTATATGGATTTTCAGGACAATGTTCATGGGGTTTCAAAACTGCAGCAGGGTTTAATCAGCATGGCAGCTCATGTTCATCATGTTCAGACATCAAATAACAAACTTCAGATGGACTCATTCACACAGCAATGTCAGTGATAATGTTCTTCATGTAACCACATTACAAACAACAAACCAACACAAACATGAAACTTGCTGGGCAGAGTTTAAGGTTTCAACATCAGTCATCATCATCAAGCAATTATTTACAATGAAATCCAACAACAGCACATAGACAGCATGGCATAGCAAGCAGTAGGTCCATACAATATCATGCCACAGAGCAACAACCAAAGGCATTCGAAATTCTGGGCAGCCAGCTAGGGTTTGAGCAGCAGCATCATATATCTTGCAATCAACACAAGTTCACCAAGTTTCGACCAAATAATCACAACAGCATGGCATTGAAAATACATCATGCATCATGAGCAACACAATAGCCAATCCACATAAAAACATGATTTCTGGAAAAACCAGGGTTTCAACAACAAGCAGCATTCATCATCATGGTTATCATCAGTCGAAATTCAAAAAACATGGCAAACAGCAAGGTATTTAACAATGTTCATACAACATTACACAAACAAAACTCAAACCGACTCATGAAAAAATTCTGTGCAGCTTAAGGTTTAATAGCAGGGCATTTGTTCATGGTGTTATTATCAACATTAAAACAACATTCAAACACCAACAGACAAACAGCATGAAAAATTACTGGACAGTTTAGGTTGTAAAACAGCAGAGTACATTCATCATCATCATGAACTCAATTTTCGAAATGCCCAGAAATACAAAGCAAGCATGTCAATACACTCAGTAAACATTGTACATCATAAATCCATTAGCCATTTTCATCAAAACACACAAACAAACAAGATTCGAGCAAAAACACACATGAATATTAAACTTTAGATCAGCATATCTTAATGAATACTGGACTATTTTTAACCATTTGAAGCTCATTGAAATCAGCACAACACAAGCTATCTAAAGCATATCATGGCATGGTAAAAAGAGTAGGTCGATTACTTACTTGTTTTGGAAGAAAATCGAAAACAGTGTTGTATTGAGTGATTCAAGTGCAAACAGATGGAGATTGTGCTTGGTAGTGAAGGATGATGAAGCTTGTTCAGCTCAAACTTGCTTGATTCGCCTCTAACTCCAAGCTGCTATGGGAGAGGTGCTTTGAAAAACAGAACAAAAGCTGGCCGTGCAGATGAGATTTGATGGTGAAAACTGTTTCCAAAGATTGCTAGATGAAGAAACAGTGAAGGTTTGCTCAAGGTTTTTTTGGTGTTTTAGCAGAAAAATTCCAATCGTGAAAAATGAAAGAGAGAAAATGAGAGAGTTTCTGGTGTGGCTGCTGTAACTTCTGTGGCAGGAAATCATGACCTGATGTGTTGTTTTGGTGGAGAGCAAGGGTTTTCTTGCTGCAGGATGTTGTGAGGAATGCAGGTTCCAAAGGGTGAAATGGTGAACAGGCTGCTGCAGCAGTTGCTTTTGTTTTTTGCAATGTTTTGGTTCTATTGTGTTTTTTGACAGAGAATCTTCAATGCAAATAACAAGGTCAGGTTTGGGAGAGTGCTGTATGCAGTTTTTTAGAAGCTGCTTATGCTGTGTTGTGGCTGCTCTTCATTCCTCATGACAGGAAAAATGTGTTTCTAATGTGCTATTCTATGTTCTTTTGGTTTTTGCAAGTTTTTGTTCTTTTGGTATTTTGGACAAGGTTTGGACAGAAAAAATGCCAAGCAAGGTAAGAGCATGGTTCCTCCTTTTGTTTGGATGAAGCTCTTGTTCTATTATGTGTGGCTGTTGTGACAGATAATTATGGCTTGGGTCTGCTATGAGCAGTACCAAGCATGGCAAGGCTCATGCTGTTGGATGTTTTGACAGCTTTTTGGAAAAAAGGGCCAAAGTGTTTTTTTTAGCATTCATGAATTCCTGTTGGTTTTGCTGCTAGTAGGGTGCTCAAAATCACAGGAAAATTGGTGAATAAGGCTGCTTCCTCAAGGTACAAAAGCATGGTTTGGAAGTATGGTGCAAACATGTACTTTTGCCCAATTTTTAGCAACTAAGCATGGCCTTCTATTGTTGTTGGTTTAGGCTGCAAGATGTGTGCACAATGACAGAGAATGGCCTCTAAAAACTCTGTTTTGATGAGTACAAGGCATGGCTAAAATGCAAGTATGGATGGCATGGTGTAATTGTACTTTCTTACAATTCAAGCAACCAAGCAATGGCCACATGTCCTGCATAATTTGAGCTTGCAAACACACTTAAAATGATATTTTTGAGCTGTTCCAATTGGCCAAATGTTAGAAAAGGTTTATATCAAAAAGTCAACTCTTGGTCAAACTTGCATTTAAATGAGAAAAGTCAAAATATGCCATTTTGATTGGTGAAGTTTTGGCACATGAAATTTATATTTTTGGAAAGAGGGGATCAAATGTGACTTGTAGGAAAAAACCCCACCAAAATTGGCCAAACGGTTTGGGAGATATGGCCCTTTGAAGTTCAAGATTTTCTGAAATCGATTCGATCATAACTTGCTAACCACACATGGGAATTGAGAGTTCTTGGACTTTTTGGAAATGGGAGAAAAAGATCTTCAACTTTCATGTTGGGCAAAAATTCATTTGAAGCTGTTATCATGATGTAAGTTGAGGATCAAGACTTTCCATTTTTGGTAAGTTTCAGTTACAGGTCCAGTTTCCATTTCTGGAAATTTTCTGTTTGACTTCAAATTCTTCCATGATGAGGTTGGACATGACATATGAGGCTTGTATAGACATGAATGAACTCCTTCAAATCAATTCCATCCATCAAATCACTGATTAAATGGCCAGTTGACCAAGTTTGACTTTCTGTTGACTTTTCTAGGGTTTTGCATGATTGAACCATTTCTGATGAATTCCAAACCCTAATTCCTTGAGACCTTGATTTCCAATGATGTCCCAAGTTGTGTGAACTCTTGATTATTGGTCATGGTGCCCAAATTCTGCAAGAATGGCCATCATCCATTGCTTTGACTGACTGTTGACTGTCTTTGACCTAATTGCTGATAATTGCTTCAACTGCAAGCAACAAGGTTAGACTGACAATATTTTTGTACTTTTTGGATGATAAACATATGAAAAGCAATAATATACAAATGCAAAACATGCTTGGTGATCAAGAACCACACACACAAGGCAACCTACCCACTAGGAGGGAAGCAAAGGCATGCAATGATCCTTGAGGCTATGATATGAGATGATATGGGCCATGAGGGATCTTAGGGCCAAAATTGGGGTCTTACAGATGCCCCTATTTAAGGTCATGCTAACCGGAGAAGTGAAGTTTAGAAATCTTCATCTCGACGCGGTAGAATGGGCTTAAATAACAGTAATGAGACAAATTTTGGTCCCTAAGAGACCTCATGATGCAAATGTATGTATGCAAAAGACACAAATTCTGTGGCGAATATGGTTAACACAGAAGAAAAGACGATCCTATCGGAGTAATACACTCACCAGGAACAGAGACTCTGACAAGACTTTAGTTGGGGATAACAACACTGACACAGCGTGAACAAGACACGACTCTGATTAGAAGATAACAGAAAACAGACTGTAGGCCTCACTGGGGAGTGAAGGACTCACACTGGGAAAAGAAATCCAAAGGAAAATAAATCCATTGGAGAGACACAAGCTGACTCCTGGGGAGAAGCAACGGGAAAACTTCACTGAGGAAGCACCAAAGAATGAGGTGTTACCGGTATGAGGGTAACAAAAAATCAGGAAGGAACACCAAGGATACCGGGTTGTAGGTATGTAACAGGTGACCGACCAAAGACGTGAATTGGTGTGTGTTCCAAAACACTCATCATCCTGAAGAGAGCGAAAACAAACTTGTTTATAGGATGGATATTTGATTCTGTAAAGAATGCAAATCTTACTCAGTTGGGGAAACAAACAAAGTGTTCGACAAGAGAGTGCATGAGATATATTATCTATAGCCGTCAAAACGTAGATAATGTACTCGCATGGAAAGTTATCCTGAACCGGGTTGTAGGTTGTTTGTAGGATAAAGTCCGAAATCGTGAATTGGTTTGTGTTCCAAACACTCATCATCCTGAAGAAAGCTAGAACAGCAGACTTGTTTATAGGATGGACATTCGAATCCACAACGGGAAAACGAATCTGACTCTGTGGAGAAAACAATCAAAAGATTGACTCGAGAGTGAACGAGATATATATCCATTACCGTCAGAACGTGGATAGAATACTCACAAAGGAGATTATCCTGAACCGGGTTGTAGGTTGTTTATAGGATAAAATCCGAAGACGTGAATTGGTTTGTGTTCCAAACACTCATCACCCTGAAGAAAGCTAGAACAGCAGACTTGTTTATAGGATGGACATTCGAATCCACAACGGGAAAACGAATCTTACTCGACTGGGAAGATCAACAAAGGATTCCGACCAAAGAGCGCATGAGACATATTATTCATAGCCGTCAAAACGTGAATAATAACCTCGCATGGAAGATTATCCTTAACCGGGTTGTAGGTTGTTTATAGGATAAAAATCCGAAAAGAAAGGCATCAGGATACCAGAATAGGTATATAATGATGACCAATCAAAAGGAGCAACAGACATTACCGACAAAAGGGTAAATGAAAGGCGATCTGCTGAGGATTCACTGGTGAAAACCAATGATCCAGGGAACACAATCACTGACACAAGGTGAAAGGACCCACTGGGGATAAAATTGCTAGCATACGGCAATTATCCACAAAAGACTTGCGAGGGATATAAGTGCTGATCTGAGCAACTTATCCAAGCAAAGGAAAAATCAACATCAAGAACTAGATGAAGATAACCACAAGGGAAATTGTCATCGGTTGAGATGAACAACAAAGTTAACTCTGCAAGTGGAGAAAACAGGGTTTATGACTACCGGTTTGTAAGTAGAAAAACCGCAAAGATAGGACTTACGACTGCTGGTTTGTAGGCAGAGGGCCAAAAAGGGTGGAGGTGACCACAAAATTAGGGTTTACATCTACCGAATACGGGATAGAAGACCAACAACTCCACGTGGGGATAGAACGAATCACAAATCCGCACGGGAAACCAAATAGGGTTTATAACAAACCACAAACTGCTGGAGAGCAGGAAAATAGGATTTACAACTACCGACTGTTAGGTAGAAAACCAAAACTCTGGCTGGAGAATAAAAGGTGTATAACCACAAATTCTGTCAAGAAAGCCAGGAAAAGTAGGACTTATAACCACAGGTATGAGGGTAGCGGCCCAAAATTACTCCGCTGGGGAACAACCCACTGGGAAGCACAAGACATTTGACAAATAGCCAATTCGGGAATAATCCGAAAAGACAGACTGAATCAAGACACGTCCTAATGAGGATGTAACTCAAATAGGAACATCCATCCCAATATATGTGTTGGGAGGAAACAGAAGAAACCGTCATCCACGAGGATATATCTCAGTGGGGAACTGCAGAAGGAAAGGCAACATTTTCTGCTTATGGGGCTGACTCTATATGGAGAGATTTTAAACACCCGACATCTGCTTGGGGAGATCTATAAAGAGATCTATATCACCCGTGCAGGAGAACACGACAAGCAAAAGATACATGGCAAGAAATGCAACATGAATATCTGAATGTTTATGAATATGCATGAATATGCGTGATTTATGTTTGATGAATGCTGACAAAACAGACAACTCCAACACAAACAGGTTCAGGAATCAAAACGTCCGGTATTATACTTCCAGGGGAACAACCAGCTGGAGAGCCAATCTGCGGAGATCTTCATGCTGTAAAGCAAAGATCTGCGGGTACTGCTGAAGAAGCAGAGGATCAGAGATATCAGGAAACAAACCAATCAGGGTACAGAAAGTCACAATGGGCAAAGCAGCCACCAAGACGAATCTGTAGGGGAACAAGAGAAGTCCCAAAGTATCTGCAGGGGATCTCAGTGTCAACTGAGAAACAAAAGGATGCATTGCACAAGCACGAACTGTTGTAGAAGCAAATCCACATAACTCCGCTGGGGAACAACCCACTGAGGGAGAGTGATATCATCCAAATAGAATCTAACTGCATAAGCAACTCTACTGGGGAAAACTGTCGGCTACTCTCTTGGGGAACAACCCACTGAGGGAGGACAGATCAAACAAGTAGATTCTGCAACGAACCACTCTACTTGGGAAAGAATATGCATAGCAAACTGATCACAACAAGTAGATTCTGCAATATAAGCCACTCTACTGGGGATCACAAACAGTCAGGAAATCAATCCGTTCTCTGGATGGTAGGGCCATCATCCGACCATACCGGGGATTGAAGGAGTACTCAACAGGCGAAATTGCCATAACAAATACTCTGCAGACTATGCTGAGGAAAAAGATGGTTGAAAACACTGGGATGTCGACCCAATCAACCGCTGAATAGGAAAATAAATCCTACTCTGCTGAAGAGAAAAAACTCTGATGGAGAGATAGCAACAATTCCGCAGACGACTTCGCCGGGGAAAAGGTAAAGTACCGGGTATCAAACCGCTGGCTTACCGAGTCTTCAAAAGAAAACGATCGTGCTGAGGAAACAGACAACTCCGCTGGCAACTGCACTGGGAAGAGTGATAACAACTCTGCTCGCGAATCCGATGGGGATATCAATAACAGCTCTACTCATGACTGCCGAGGAGACAAATAAAGTCTGGGGCATACGACCCACTGGAGAAAGTGACGGGGCACCAAGATGACAAACCATCAACCGCCGAAACTCACAAGGAAACACCCATGCTGGGAAAACTGCTGCTGGAGAAAACGAAGTCTTCAACAACACTCTGCTTGCGACTATACTGGGGAACAACCCCAACAACAACTCTATTTGAGGAACAACCCCAACAAAGATCTGAAGAAAGAAGATACCACCAAACCAGGAATATGAACCAATGTCCTACCTGTTGGAAATCATGCCACCCTCGGGAGAGCACTGAGATATTCTTGAGTATCCTTTCAATCTTGTGAATGTTCACTTTGTTTAAAAAAATTTTTTTGAAAAATTTGATTTGTTTAAAACAATGATATTTTATCAATTTAAAACATGCAAAACATTTGTTGAATTGAAACAAATAGGAGTGCAAATAATTGGATAAAAAGCTCAAATTGATTTGATAGAATGGTAGCCTGCAAATGGCAAGACTCCATAGATCTGTACAAATTTGAAATCAGTGATATATATTGGAAGAGGGCTACATTGAACATAATGATCCTTTCTCTACCAATTTGAATCTCGATGTATCCGAAGCTTCGGTTGACGGCGAATCGAGAATCTTCTGACGAAATGACGACTGATAAACCAGAAAGTCTTGTCAGGATGCAGTTACTTGCCAAATCCCTAATTTTTGCCTAGATTGCCCCAGGGTGAGGTACTCAATCTAGCGGGATGCAAATATTCTCTTTTTTCAAGTCTCTAATTTTTGCCTGGATTACCCTTGCGGGTTCTCCACCGAGACGCTCATTTTTGCCTAAGCCGCCCTTTCGGGTTTTCAACTTAGCGAGCTATTCTTTTTTTTTTTTTTTGCATATACTTTTTTTTTTTTTAGGCAAAGTATCTCTTGACTGCATCTGAATTCACAGGACGAGTGAAATCCTCCCCATCCATTGTTGTAAGCATTAAAGCACCGCCTGAAAAGGCTCTCTTAACAACATATGGACCCTCGTAGTTTGGAGTCCACTTGCCCCTGGAATCGGGCGCGAAAGACAAAACTTTCTTGAGCACGAGGTCACCTTCTCGGAACACACGAGGCTTGACCTTCTTATCGAATGCTTTCTTCATTCTCTGCTGATATAACTGACCATGACACATGGCAGTTAATCGCTTCTCTTCGATCAAATTCAACTGGTCATAACGACTCTGAATCCATTCAGCATCAGTCAACTTGGCTTCCATCAAGACTCGCATTGATGGGATCTCCACCTCTACTGGGAGAACGGCTTCCATGCCATAAACAAGAGAAAAGGGGTTGCCCCTGTTGAAGTGCGTACAGACGTACGGTATCCATGCAAAGCAAATGGCAGCATCTCATGCCAATCTTTGTACGTGACAGTCATCTTCTGGATGATCCTCTTGATATTCTTGTTAGCAGCTTCAACAGCCCCATTCATCTTAGGTCTGTAAGGAGAGGAGTTATGGTGTGCAATCTTGAATTCAGCGCACAACTCATCCATCATCTTATTGTTCAGATTGGATCCATTATCAGTAATGATCCTCTCTGGCACACCATAACGGCAAATCAGCTGGTTCTTGATAAACTTCACAACCACCTGTCTGGTTACATTCGCGTATGAAGCGGCTTCAACCCATTTGGTGAAGTAATCAATCGCTACGAGAATAAACCGATGCCCGTTGGATGCTTTCGGCTCAATCATGCCGATCATGTCGATTCCCCACATAGAGAAAGGCCATGGTGATGAAATCACATTCAGGAGTGTCGGAGGAATATGAATCTTATCCGCATAAATTTGACACTTGTGACATTTCTTCACATACTTGCAACAGTCAGACTCCATTGTCAGCCAATAATAGCCCGCTCTCAACATTTTCTTAGCCATGGCATGTCCATTGGAATGAGTACCAAATGAACCCTCATGGACCTCAGTCATCAATAGGTTTGCTTCGTGTCTATCCACGCATCTGAGCAAAACCATATCGAAATTCCTCTTATACAGCACTTCACCACTGAGGTAGAAACTGCCTGACAACCTTCTCAAAGTTTTCCTATCTTTCACAGATGCCCCAGGCGGGTAGACCTGGTTCTGGAGGAAATTTTTGATATCAAAATACCAAGGCTTGTCATCTTTCACTTCTTCGATTGCAAATATGTGAGCTGGTCTGTCCAAGCGCATCACAGTAATATTGGGGACATCATTCCACCGTCTGACCACTATCATGGAAGCAAGCGTTGCAAGAGCATCCGCCATCCGATTATCCTCTCGAGGAATGTGATAAAATTCAACTTCTGTAAAGAATGTTGAAATTCTCCTTGCGTAATCTCTGTACGGAATGAGACTTGGCTGGTTCGTCTCCCATTCACCCTTGATCTGATTGATAACTAGGGCCGAATCACCATAGACATCAAGATACTTGATTCTCAAATCAATGCATTCTTCAAGTCCCATTATACAGGCTTCATACTCCGCCATGTTGTTCGTGCATTTGAAAGTTAGCCTTGCTGTAAACGGAATGTGTGAACCTTGAGGAGTGATAATCACTGCCCCAATTCCATTTCCATATTGATTAACAGCGCCATCAAACACCATCGTCCATCTGGAACCAGGTTCTGGACCTTCATCAAGTGTAGGCTCATCGCAATCTTTCATCTTCAAATACAGAATTTCCTCGTCAGGGAAGTCATACTGAACAGACTGATGATCTTCAATCGGCTGGTGCGCTAGATGGTCAGCCAAGATACTACCTTTGATAGCTTTCTGAGCTCGATACTCAATATCATACTCAGACAACAACATCTGCCAACGGGCAATCCTCCCAGTTAAAGCAGGCTTCTCGAAGATATACTTAATTGGATCCATTCTGGATATCAACCAAGTTGTATGATTTATCATGTACTGGCGCAAACGCTTAGCAGCCCAAGCTAAAGCACAGCACGTCTTCTCAAGTGTAGAGTATCGAGACTCACAATCAGTAAACTTCTTACTGAGGTAGTATATAGCAAACTCCTTCTTCCCTGATTCGTCTTGTTGACCGAGTACACAACCCATCGAGTCTTCAAGAACTGTTAAATACATGATCAGAGGTCTTCCTTCCACAGGCGGAGACAAAATCGGAGGTTCAGACAGATAATCTTTGATACTGTCGAAAGCTTTCTGGCAATCCTCGGTCCAATCATGCGACTGATCTTTCCGGAGGAGCTTGAATATCGGCGCACATGTGGCAGTCATGTGGGATATAAATCTGGAAATGTAGTTCAAGCGGCCAAGAAAACCTCGGACTTGCTTCTCAGTTTTGGGTGCAGGCATCTCTTGTATTGCTTTGACCTTTGCAGGATCAACCTCAATACCTCTTTCGCTTACCACAAAACCCAACAATTTGCCGGAACGGACTCCAAATGTACATTTGTTCGGATTCAGGCGAAGTTTGAACTTTCTCAAACGCTGAAAAAGCTTCAACAAATGCTCAACATGCTCAACTTCCGTTCGGGACTTAGCGATCATATCATCAACATAGACTTCTATCTCCTTGTGCATCATGTCATGAAACAAGGTAGTCATAGCTCGTTGATACGTGGCTCCGGCGTTCTTCAAACCGAAGGGCATCACTCGATAACAGAATGTTCCCCAAGGTGTGATGAATGTTGTCTTCTCCATATCCTCTGGTGCCATCTTGATTTGATTATAACCGGAAAATCCGTCCATAAAGGAAAAGACTTTGAATTTAGCTGTGTTGTCTACCAACATGTCAATGTGTGGTAGAGGAAAATCATCTTTTGGGCTAGCTTTATTCAAATCTCTGTAGTCAACGCACATACGGACTTTTCCGTCCTTCTTAGGAACAGGCACAATATTGGCCACCCATTGAGGATATGTAGAAGTCACCAGAAACCCCGCATCAATTTGCTTCTGAACTTCCTCTTTGATCTTCACTGCCATATCTGGATGAGTTCTTCTGAGCTTCTGCTTCACAGGCACGCACTCAGGCTTCAAAGGCAGGAAATGTTGCACAATATCTGTATCTAAACCCGGCATGTCTTCATAGGACCAAGCAAAGATATCTGAATATTCTCGTAGCAAACTGATCAAATCTTCCTTGACAGACTCTTCAAGAAGTGCCCCGATCTTCACCAGACGAACACAATCCTCAGACCCCAAGTTGACTGTTTCCAAGTCTTCGAGATGCGGCTGAATGATCTTCTCTTCGTGCTCAAGGAGACGGGTAATCTCATCAGGAACCCCTCAACGTCATCTTCTTCTGCCTCAAATACAGGGAATTCAAAATTGGGAGATGGCGTTGGATCATTATGTTCAATGGGTTTTAGGATCAATCTGCATAATGATTTTGGTTAAGGAAAAAACTTCAGCATTTAAACAAGCAAACCATTATGCAGATGAAAAATGTTTGCTCTTTTTTTTTTTTTGGGTTTTTTGTGATCACTGATTTCATGCAGAAAAGCAAAAAGTGAAAACAAAGGAAAAACAAATGTTAAACAATGCATTAATTGAATGAAAACATCATTGTATTAAATGCTGCCAACAATGTCATCACTTCTCCTTTTGGCATGGGAGAAGGTTTTAAACAAAATGAACAATTTACTCTGATCTATGGATGACTGTAGGAACATCTACAGCGACCCAATTGTGGCAGACACCACCAGGAATAACAAAATTGTTCATGTCCTCTGCTTCCTCTTCAATGATGGCAGCAGCTTCCTCTTCTTCAGGTTGATTGGCGTGAATGAACCCTCCACTCTTGAACAGACCTTGCTCATTGCATGCCCCAGAACCATAGCCAATGCCAGCCCGGGATTTGTTGTCTTCAAGTTCAATCACCTTCCCCAAACCAGCAACTGCACCACATTCAATGGCCAGCTTAGCATCACGGTAGGAAGTGAATGAAGGAGACTTCTTCTCGATTGGTTCATCAATAGATAAAGCTTGGAACTGAGTTCCAACTTCATCCTCTGCGTCAATGTACGAGAAAGAAGACAGATGGCTAACCAGGAGAGCCTTTTCTCCCCCTACTACAACCAATTTCTTGTTCTTCACAAATTTCAGCTTCTGGTGTAGGGTGGATGTCACGGCGCCAGCCTCGTGAATCCATGGTCTGCCTAAGAGACAGCTGTAAGATGGGTGGATATCCATTACTTGGAAAGTGACTTGGAAATCACTTGGTCCTATCTTGATAGGGAGATCAACTTCCCCAATCACGGTCTTGCGCGACCCATCAAACGCCTTCACAACAACCCCACTCTGCCTCATAGGAGGACCTTGATATGATAGTCGAGAGAGTGTGGATTTTGGCAATACATTAAGAGAAGATCCAGTGTCCACCAACACATTGGACATTGCATCAGATTTGCAATTCATAGAGATGTGCAAAGCCATGTTGTGGTCTCTTCCCTCCTCGGGAGATCAGCGTCACAAAAGCTCAAAGTGTTGCAAGCGGTAATGTTTGCAACAATGCTATCAAATTGTTCCAGGGTGACGTCGTGATCAACATATGCCAGGTCCAAGACCTTCTGCAGAGATTCCCTATGGGGTTCTGAATTCAGCAGTAGAGAAAGAATAGAAATCTTGGAGGGCGTGTGTAGAAGCTGGTCTACAATGTTGTACTCGCTTTTTCTGATGAGCCTCAGCATCTCATCAGATTCTTCATCAACAATGCCACTTGGGCCAACTGAAGAAACAGGAGTCTTTTGTACGGATGAGGAGGGTTTGGGCAACATCAGTGCCGGATTCTGAATGCTCACAGCGGTCCCAACAGGGCGCTCAACGGATCAGAAGCAGCAGCCTTTGGCAGGCGCGGAAAAACACGACCACTTCGGGTCAACCCACTGACATCAGCAATATTGGTTACGGAAGTGGAAGGCAAAGGCACTTCGACCCCATCCTGGACAGCAACAGGATTGTATCTGAAGGGTACAGCTTTGTCAGATGAATAGGGCACAGGGCCAGCTGGTTTAATGACCAAGGAAGGGGAAGCCTTCGGCTTGTTGCTATTATAGCGAATAACAACTGGCTCGGGCAGCTTGAACACTGGTGAAATGACGTTCACTTCAGGTTCGACTTCATCAACATTGCGATTCTGCAGAATCTCAATGGTACCTTCATTCAACAACTTCTGAAGTTCTCGCGTACTTGGTCGCAACCCAGACGATTAACCGAACAAACGCGGCACTTGTCGTGGTTATGCTCCAAATAACTGTACTGACACAGCATCTTATGTAAATCAACCAACGACTGCCTGATGTGGCTGACATACTTGACCTTGTACCTCCCAAGGCATTCTTGAATCATGTTGACAGATTTCCCATGCGCAGGCAATGGGTTCTTGGTGACGTTCGGGCTTGAGTCCTCAAAACTCAGGATTCCACTTCTCATAAGGTCTTGCACCTTAGTCTTCAGCTGGAAGCAATTCTCAATATCATGGCCCGGAGCACCAGAATGATAGACACAGTGTAGGTCAGGCTTATACCACCACTGAGGGTTGACCGGTATAGCCGGAGGATCTCTCGGAGAAACCAACTTCCGCTCTATTAGAGAGGGATATAACTCCGCATACGACATAGGAATCGGATCAAAACTGATCTTCTTCTTCCTTTCGTAACCCATGTTTGCCTGATTACTCGTACTCCCACGAGGCTGATAAGCCTGTTGCTGTGGACGAGATTGTTGTTGTTGGTACTGCGCGTTGTTGGTATTGTTGCTGATGCTGATACTGTTGATGTTGATATTGCTGATGTTGAGGAGTATTGTCCTTGAAAACAGGTGCTACGTGAGCCACCTGGTGCTGATGACTGACATGTCGTGCAGGATTCCTCTGAACAGAGGGTCTTCTGTGTTTGGGCTGAGATTGAACGGCATGTGCTTCACCTTCTTTCCTCTTAAACGCCCCATATCGTTTAGAGGAAGAGCTATCATCCTTAGCCAACCGTCCTTCACGGACACCTTCTTCGAGACGCATCCCCATGTTCACCATCTCGGTGAAATCAGAGGGAGCGCTTGCTACCATCCGCTCATAATAAAATGAGCCAAGAGTCTTCAGAAAGATCTTGGTCATTTCCTTCTCTTCCAGCGGTGGAGTGATTTGAGCTGCCAGCTCTCGCCATCTCTGGGCGTACTCCTTGAACGATTCCTTGTCCTTCTGGGACATGGACCTGAGTTGATCTCGGTCAGGCGCCATATCGACGTTGTACTTATATTGCTTGACGAAAGCTTCGCCAAGGTCATTGAAAGATCTGATGTTGGCGCTGTCCAAGCTCATGTACCATCTGAGCGCGGCACCAGATAGACTGTCTTGGAAATAATGAATCAGGAGTTGATCATTATCAGTCTGTGTTGACATCTTCCTGGCGTACATGACCAGGTGAGCAAGCGGACAGGTGTTCCCTTTGTATTTTTCAAAGTCCGGGACCTTGAATTTGATCGGTATCTTGACACCGGGAACTAGGCAGAGTTCGGCTGCAGACTTGCCGAATAGGTCTTTGCCTCGAAGAGTCCTCAATTCCTTTCTCAGCTCAAGGAATTGATCGTTCATGGCATCCATCTTTTCATGAACGTCTGCGCCCTCAGATGGCTCGGAGTGATAGATGATGTCGTCTACCCTTGGCATGGTATGCACGACAGGAGGAGCGGCGATAGGGACCGAGCTAGACGCCGGCATTTGAGCGAAGGTTGGCGCAGGAATATCTGGCATAAAACCTGGGGGCATGCCCCAAGGAAACCCGGGCGGCATGGCATTGGGCGCGTGGGTGCTGACTGGCACTGTAGAAGTAGCTACCTCTGAAATGACTGTCCTCTGAGCAGGAGTTGCAGGCGTCGGAGCAGGTTGATTCTGAGCGGCAAGGAGTTGCTCCATCAAAGCGCCAAGTCTGGCGACCTCTTCCTTCAATTCTCTGTTCTCTTGTTCCAACTGCTCCATGATTCTTGCAGAGTTGACTCGTGTATAATACCGGTGAATCAGCTTGTCTTCAAAATAAATGAAGAACAGAGGTTAGGACAAGAAGACCAGAAACAAAGGGTACCTGTTTATGCAAGAATGATGCATGAAATGCTTGTGCAAATGCTTTGTTTTCAAGGAACCCTTAGGGTATTATTTGCAATATTTTGATTAATTTAAGCATTTTTGATTCCTCATGGAAAATATTTCATTCAATACATCAAGACAAAAAGTACAGCATTTTAAATTACAAAGAGAAAAGGTAAATGACATCCTATGGATCCCTAAAAGCTCGGGATGCTGGAAGACGAGAAGTGCACAACTTCTTGATCTCTCTCTCATAGGCCGCTTCCATGTCAGCTTTCTCCTTTGCAAGTCGATCATACCTCCTCTTCCAGAATTTGGAAGACTGAGGAAGCAGAGAAGTCCAAGCGTCGTTCGGATCATCGATCACTCGGTGCTCGAGGAATTCAATCATAGCGTCCTTCTCCTTGAGCTGCTGCAGCAATTCCTCCTCTCACGGATCCAAGCACGCGAAAGGTCTTCTTCTCTCAACTCCTCTACACGTTGGGTAGGGAGGGTTGAAGGCCCAGCCACATCCAACGTGTAGGTCTTGGATAATCATACGGCATCAAGTAGGTAGCAGCCCTCTGTCTGACCCAAGAGGTGTATGGCTCCAAAGCAATGCAGTTCTTTGGGCCCAACTCATTCCTACTCTTCTTGTGAACACTGCGCCATGCACGGACAAATCTGGCTTTCAGGCCTTGGGGATCTTTACCCTCCTGAAAGAACACACCTTCTAACAGAATGCTATTAGGTTTATCCTTTAGGGGGAACCCAAGCTGGCGACGTGCAAGTATAGGATTGTAGCTGATCCCACCACATGTACCAAGAAGGGGCACATTAGGGAATTCACCACAATAGTCGATGATCTGGACGGTATCGTACACGCGATCATACCAAGTGATATCATCATTGGTGAGAGACATGAGTCTCTGAGACCACCGTAGACATCCCTTGTTCTCCTTGAAAGCAACTGTCTGCGGCAAGTG
The DNA here is from genome assembly GCF_024323335.1 of Lathyrus oleraceus. Taxonomy (NCBI): domain Eukaryota; kingdom Viridiplantae; phylum Streptophyta; class Magnoliopsida; order Fabales; family Fabaceae; genus Lathyrus; species Lathyrus oleraceus. The sequence goes on from NC_066581.1 coordinate 19,715,149, forward strand.
CGAAATAAACCACTTGTACAGCAGGGGTAAACAGCAGACAATGACTCCTCCATTCTTCATATTCCTCAGGTGCAAGGAGACATATGTATCACCCAACAAAGTCGGAACTGGATTAAGAACCGAGAAGATCCTAATGGCGTTCATGTCCACGAACTTGTCGAAGTTGGGAAATAGCACCAATCCATAGATGAGTAACACGAATAGAGCCTCAAAGGCATCCTCACTCATGGCCTTCCCATAAAAGGTAGCTTGGGCAATGAGGAACTCGGAAGGAAAACCCTGAATTCCGCCTTTGGTAGTCAGGTTAGCTCTAATCAGATCTTCATCTATATGCAACAAGCTAGCAATCTCTCGAGCAGATGGAATATCCTCTAAGCCACTGAACGGCACTTGATCCAGAATTGGGAATCCCAATGAGATGAGAATACTCCTCCAAGGTTGGCAATAGCTGGAAGTCCGGAAATAAGAAGCAGTGATGCAACGGATCGTAGAACTGAGCCAGAGTACTCATCAACCCTTCGTCAACCTGAGTGGTGAGCAGTGGTAGAAGCTTCCCATAGCGAGCTTTGAAACCCAAGGGATCTAATACATACGATGTCAGATTCCTTAACTCTTTTACATCGGGCTGTCTAAAGCTGTACTTCTTTGTATGCCTTTTGGTCTTTCCATGTCTGAAAATTTTGCAAATAAACCCTTTTTAAGTTCCTTGAAAATTTTCTTTTTTGTGACATGAATGCGGATGAATGCGTGAATGCATGAATGCAACAAACACACTCAAGGATCAAGCAAAGCACACCAAACAAAGGTCGTGGGAAAGCTCTATGTATCCCTAATATCAATCATCCATTTTGGGGATTTAGGTTTTCACCTTATCGACACCCAAGTTCCATTGATATTAACGGTACATGAACCGGTTCAGACATTCTTAATATCAACCAGCCGCTTTGGTGGATTTTAGGTTTTACACCTGATCCGGGATCCATTGATATTAACAATGTTTGAACGACTCAACCACGAATCACGGGTTTGTTGAGAGTCACGAGCATGGAGTCTCGGTTAAGAACCACCCAAAGGGAGTGTACTAGGGTTTAAACCTGCCAGACATGTTCTATCAGAGGTTCCCATAATCATCGTTCCATCTTTCGAATATTATCGGAGGAACGAATACTCGTATTCCAAGAATATTCTCAAGAGAAACTCTCATGAGTGTAGTATCGCGTGACAATCGTATCAGAACTGACATCTGAACGACCTCCGCACTACGGTCCTAAAAATAGGCCAAGATGGGTTTGGTAAACTACGGTCCTTGGCTTCTGCGGCACATGATTGAAAGAATAATGCCTAACCACAAATAACTTGTGTGACATTATTAATCCAACATGACCTCCACCAAGTGAATGGACTCGCAAGTCAACTGGCTAAGGAATACTCCACACCAGTCAACAAGACTATGCCATTCTCCTATCCTAGAGTGCACTCGAGTTCGGGTATAGAACTCATCTCAGATCACCAAAGCAAACAACAATTGTATATCAAGCATCATCATTCAAACATTACAATCAATACAGTTATCCCAAATTGTACAAAAATATGTCAATAACAGATAACAATATAGCACAACAAGGGTGAAAAGTAGGCAATACCACCAAGGATCGGTGAGTATCCCCAGCAGAGTCGCCACTTTTCTGTAGCGGTGTATTCGTCGCTATATGATTTTATCGATTAAACCATAAGCAAAGCATACAATGATTTTCGAGTCGCCACCGCACTTTTATTTATCCAAAGGACTGGCTAAAAAGCGAACAAAAGCCTAAGAAGTTTTACACGTAGAAAACTAATAAAAAGATCAGAGAGTCTGGGTAAGGGGTAAATTACGCAATGGGAAGGTGTTAGGCACCCACTACGTCCTAGGTACTCCTAGGGAGCCCTTTTCACACTTGTTGTACTAATTGTTATTTGTTATGACATAAGCATTGTGCAAACATGATTGGGATGGTGAGAAAAGAATATACAATTTTATTATTGGGTTTGAACGGATGAACCCGCTGCCTACGTACCTTCCATCAAAGGTAGGATCAAAACGCCGTAGTTCGGCTAAAAGATTTCAAAAGGTTGATGGATTCAATTTTAAACAATAGCACTGAGGCTTTTCATTATCAATGGGAGAAACTCGACCAAAACCAACATCCACCATGCGAGGATAGCTTCGACGTACTGAGGGGTTAACCCTGTTTTTAGTACGGAAGTCTTACTGTCGACTCACTAAGGATAGGCAAGATTTACATCAACCACAATGATAATTGAAACCTATGGCTAATGCAGAAAAGATTAACAATGGACAAAGCCAAAACAAGTGAATGAGTGAAGTTATTTGATTGTGATTATGAAAGTGAAGTCAAAGTATGATTAAGATTGATTTGAAGAAGTATTATGAAAATGGAGTTTGAAAAAGTCAAGGACTTGGGGTCCAGGTTTTTAGTTTGGAAAACATGAAGAAGTTTGCACAATATCTATGTCAAGTTTGAAAATTGAAGTGTGAAAAGGTTTAGGACATAATGAGGATGAATGGATGGAGATGGATTGTAAAACTTCTTAGAAGGTTCACTTCTTGAAATCATATGGGAGATGATTCAAGTGTGTCCTTTGGAATAAGCAATAGGTAATAATGGTAAACAAAGGTGAAACCGGGGCCACTCAATGGTCTTACTCCAATCTCACAAACAAAAAGCAAAAAGCGGACACCGGATACCACTAGATGGATTTACACCAATCTCCTAAAAAACAAAACTGGATATCAGAGGCCACTCAATGGACTTA